>NW_028121406.1:0-270413 GCF_965183815.1 Platalea leucorodia
AAAAAAAAAAAAAAAAAAAAAAAAAAAAAAAAAAAAAAAAACAAAAAAAAAAAAAAAAAAATAAAAAAAAAAAAAAAAAAAAAAAAAAAAAAAAAAAAAAAAAAAAAAAAAAAAAAATAAAAAAAAAAAAAAAAAAAAAAAAAAAAAAAAAAAAAAAAAAAAAAAAAAAAAAAAAATAAAAAAAAAAAAAAAAAAAAAAAAAAAAAAAAAAAAAAAAAAAAAAAAAAAAAAAAAAAAAAAAAAAAAAAAAAAAAAAAAAATAAAAAAAAAAAAAAAAAAAAAAAAAAAAAAAAAAAAAATAAAAAAAAAAAAAAATAAAAAAAAAAAAAAAAAAAAAAAAAAAAAAAAAAAAAAAAAAAAAAAAAAAAAAAAAAAAAAAAAAAAAAATAGAATGACCACCACACTGACGTGTTGCTGGGTTCCACTATCACGGAGAGCTTGTAAGGCATGGCGCCACCGCCACGGGGACGTTCTGCTAAGTTCCACCACAACGGGGAGGTTCGAAGGCATGGGACCACTGCCACGGTAACGTTCTAATGGCTTCCACTTACATGGGGAGCTTCTAAGGCGTGGGGCCACCATCACGGAGAGACTCTAAGGCATGGGGCCACTGCCACGGCGATGTTCTGCTAAGATCCACCACCACGGGGAGGTTCGGAGACGTGTGATCACCACCATGGTGACATTCTTACGGGTTTCACCACCACGGGGAGGTTCCAAGGAGTGGAGCCACAACCACGGCGATGTTCTCATGGGTTCCACCACCATGAGGTGGTTGTATGGTACGGAGCAACCTCCACGGGGAGTTTCTGATGGGTTCCACCACCACGGGAAGGTTTGAAGGCATGGGCCCACCGCCACAGGGATGTCCTGATGGGTTCCACCACCACGGGAAGGTTTGAAGGCATGGGCCCACCGCCATAGGGATGTCCTGAGGGGTTCCACCGCCACAGGGAGGTTCTAAGGCAACGGGTCACCACGACGGGGACTTTCTCCTGGGTTCCACCACCACGGGGACCTTCTAAGGCATGGGGCCACCACCACGGGGACATTCTGATGGGTTCCACCGCCACGGGGAGGTTCGAAGGCGTGGGGCCCACCACCATGGCGATGTTCTGATGAGTTCCACTACCACGGGGAGGTTCTAAAGGCGCAGGGGAACCGCGACGGTGACGTTCTGATGTGTTTCACCACCACAGGGACGTTCGAAGGCACGGGGGCCACCACCACGGCGACATTCTGATGGGTTCTACCGCCACATGGAGGTTCCAAGGCTTGGGGCCATTAGCACGTGGACATTCTGATGAGTTCCACCACCAGGGGGGACGTTCGAAGGCAATGGGCCACCACCACGGGGACATTCTCATGGGTTCCACCACCACGTGGAGAGTCTAAGACATGGGGCCACCGCCACGGGGACATTCTGCTGCGTTCCACCACCACGGGAAGGTTCGAAGGCAGGAGCCCACGACCACGGCGATGCTCTGATGGGTTCCACCACAACGCGGACGTTCGAAGGCAGTGGGCCACCACCATGGGGACGTTCTGTTGGGTTCCGCCTTCGCCGGGACGTTTTAAGGCACAGGGGAACCGCCATTGTGACGTTCTGATGGGTTCCACCACCACAGGGACTTTCTAAGGCAACGGGTCACAACCACAGGGACATTCTGATGGGTTCCACCACCACAGGGAGGTTCGAAGGCAGGGGCCCACCACCATGGTGATGTTCTGATGGGTTCCACCACCACGCGGAGGTTCTAAAGGCGCAGGGAACCGCGACGGTGATGTTCTGATGGGTTTCACCACCAAGGGGAGGTTCTAAGGCGGGGGGCCACTGCCACGGGGACGTTCTGATGTGTTTCTCTGCCACGGGGAAGTTCTAAGGGAACGTGCCACCACGACAAAGACGTTTTGCTTGTTTCCAACACAACGGGCATGTTCTAAAGGCATGGGGCCATCGCCACTAGGACATTTTGATGGGTTCCACTGCCACACGGAGGTTCCAAGGCCTGGGGCTAAAATCGTGGAGATGTTCTGCTTTGTTCCACCACCACGGGTAGATTGGAAGGAGTGGGGCTACTAGCACGGGGACATTCTGATGGGTTCCACCACAACGGAGAGGTTATAAGCCACGGGACCACCACCATGGGGACGTTCTGCTTGGTTCCACAGCCACGGGGAGGTTCGAAGGAATGGGACCACACCCACGGTGACGTTCTGATGCGTTTCACCACCGCAGGGTCATTCTAAGGCAGGGGGCCACCACGACGGGGACGTTCTGATGGGTTCCACCACAACTGGGAGGTCTGCAGGCGTGGGACCACAACCACGGTGACGTTCTGATGGCTTTTGCTTACATGGGGAGCTTCTAAGGCGTGGGGCCACCATCACGGCGAGATTGTAAGGCATGGGACCACCGCCACGGGAACGTTCTGCTAAGTTCCACCACCACGGGGAGCGTTCGAAGGCGTGGGACCACGACCACGGTGACATTCTGATGGGTTCCACCACCACGGGGAGGTGCGAAGGCGTGGGGAAACCGCCACGGGGACGTTCTGCTGGGTTCCACCACCACGGGGATGTTCTAAGGCACGGGGCCACCTCCACGGGGACGTTCTGCTTGTTTCTGCAACCATGGGGAGGTTCGAAGGAATGGGACCACACCCACGGTGACGTTCTGATGGGTTCCAGCCCCACGGGGAGGTTCTAATGCGTGTGGCCACTGCCACGGGGACGTTCTGATGGCTTCCAGCCCCAAGGGGAAGTTCGAAGGCGTGGGGCCACCAGTGTGGGGACGTTCTGATGGGTTCCACTGCCACAGGGAGGTTCGAAGGCGTGGGACCACTGCCACGGTAACGTTCTAATGGCTTCCACTTACATGGGGAGCTTCTAAGGCGTGGGGCCACCATCACGGAGAGACTCTAAGGCATGGGGCCACTGCCACGGCGATGTTCTGCTAAGATCCACCACCACGGGGAGGTTCGGAGACGTGTGATCACCACCATGGTGACATTCTTACGGGTTTCACCACCACGGGGAGGTTCCAAGGAGTGGAGCCACAACCACGGCGATGTTCTCATGGGTTCCACCACCATGAGGTGGTTGTATGGTACGGAGCAACCTCCACGGGGAGTTTCTGATGGGTTCCACCACCACGGGAAGGTTTGAAGGCATGGGCCCACCGCCACAGGGATGTCCTGATGGGTTCCACCACCACGGGAAGGTTTGAAGGCATGGGCCCACCGCCATAGGGATGTCCTGAGGGGTTCCACCGCCACAGGGAGGTTCTAAGGCAACGGGTCACCACGACGGGGACTTTCTCCTGGGTTCCACCACCACGGGGACCTTCTAAGGCGTGGGGCCACCACCACGGGGACATTCTGATGGGTTCCACCACCACGGGGAGGTTCGAAGGCGTGGGGCCCACCACCATGGCGATGTTCTGATGAGTTCCACTACCACGGGGAGGTTCTAAAGGCGCAGGGGAACCGCGACGGTGACGTTCTGATGTGTTTCACCACCACAGGGACGTTCGAAGGCACGGGGCCACCACCACGGCGACATTCTGATGGGTTCTACCGCCACATGGAGGTTCCAAGGCTTGGGGCCATTAGCACGTGGACATTCTGATGAGTTCCACCACCAGGGGGACGTTCGAAGGCAATGGGCCACCACCACGGGGACATTCTCATGGGTTCCACCACCACGTGGAGAGTCTAAGACATGGGGCCACCGCCACGGGGACATTCTGCTGCGTTCCACCACCACGGGAAGGTTCGAAGGCAGGAGCCCACGACCACGGCGATGCTCTGATGGGTTCCACCACAACGCGGACGTTCGAAGGCAGTGGGCCACCACCATGGGGACGTTCTGTTGGGTTCCGCCTTCGCCGGGACGTTTTAAGGCACAGGGGAACCGCCATTGTGACGTTCTGATGGGTTCCACCACCACAGGGACTTTCTAAGGCAACGGGTCACAACCACAGGGACATTCTGATGGGTTCCACCACCACAGGGAGGTTCGAAGGCAGGGGCCCACCACCATGGTGATGTTCTGATGGGTTCCACCACCACGCGGAGGTTCTAAAGGCGCAGGGGAACCGCGACGGTGATGTTCTGATGGGTTTCACCACCAAGGGGAGGTTCTAAGGCGGGGGGCCACTGCCACGGGGACGTTCTGATGTGTTTCTCTGCCACGGGGAAGTTCTAAGGGAACGTGCCACCACGACAAAGACGTTTTGCTTGTTTCCAACACAACGGGCATGTTCTAAAGGCATGGGGCCATCGCCACTAGGACATTTTGATGGGTTCCACCGCCACACGGAGGTTCCAAGGCCTGGGGCTAAAATCGTGGAGATGTTCTGCTTTGTTCCACCACCACGGGTAGATTGGAAGGAGTGGGGCTACTAGCACGGGGACATTCTGATGGGTTCCACCACAACGGAGAGGTTATAAGCCACGGGACCACCACCATGGGGACGTTCTGCTTGGTTCCACAGCCACGGGGAGGTTCGAAGGAATGGGACCACCACCACGGTGACGTTCTGATGCGTTTCACCACCGCAGGGTCATTCTAAGGCAGGGGGCCACCACGACGGGGACGTTCTGATGGGTTCCACCACAACTGGGAGGTCTGCAGGCGTGGGACCACAACCACGGTGACGTTCTGATGGCTTTTGCTTACATGGGGAGCTTCTAAGGCGTGGGGCCACCATCACGGCGAGATTGTAAGGCATGGGACCACCGCCACGGGAACGTTCTGCTAAGTTCCACCACCACGGGGAGCGTTCGAAGGCGTGGGACCACGACCACGGTGACATTCTGATGGGTTCCACCACCACGGGGAGGTGCGAAGGCGTGGGGAAACCGCCACGGTGACGTTCTGCTGGGTTCCACCACCACGGGGATGTTCTAAGGCACGGGGCCACCTCCACGGGGAAGTTCTGCTTGTTTCTGCAACCATGGGGAGGTTCGAAGGAATGGGACCACACCCACGGTGACGTTCTGATGGGTTCCAGCCCCACGGGGAGGTTCTAATGCGTGTGGCCACTGCCACGGGGACGTTCTGATGGCTTCCAGCCCCAAGGGGAAGTTCGAAGGCGTGGGGCCACCAGTGTGGGGACGTTCTGATGGGTTCCACTGCCACAGGGAGGTTCGAAGGCGTGGGACCACTGCCACGGTAACGTTCTAATGGCTTCCACTTACATGGGGAGCTTCTAAGGCGTGGGGCCACCATCACGGAGAGACTCTAAGGCATGGGGCCACTGCCACGGCGATGTTCTGCTAAGATCCACCACCACGGGGAGGTTCGGAGACGTGTGATCACCACCATGGTGACATTCTTACGGGTTTCACCACCACGGGGAGGTTCCAAGGAGTGGAGCCACAACCACGGCGATGTTCTCATGGGTTCCACCACCATGAGGTGGTTGTATGGTACGGAGCAACCTCCACGGGGAGTTTCTGATGGGTTCCACCACCACGGGAAGGTTTGAAGGCATGGGCCCACCGCCACAGGGATGTCCTGATGGGTTCCACCACCACGGGAAGGTTTGAAGGCATGGGCCCACCGCCATAGGGATGTCCTGAGGGGTTCCACCGCCACAGGGAGGTTCTAAGGCAACGGGTCACCACGACGGGGACTTTCTCCTGGGTTCCACCACCACGGGGACCTTCTAAGGCGTGGGGCCACCACCACGGGGACATTCTGATGGGTTCCACCGCCACGGGGAGGTTCGAAGGCGTGGGGCCCACCACCATGGCGATGTTCTGATGAGTTCCACTACCACGGGGAGGTTCTAAAGGCGCAGGGGAACCGCGACGGTGACGTTCTGATGTGTTTCACCACCACAGGGACGTTCGAAGGCACGGGGCCACCACCATGGCGACATTCTGATGGGTTCTACCGCCACATGGAGGTTCCAAGGCTTGGGGCCATTAGCACGTGGACATTCTGATGAGTTCCACCACCAGGGGGACGTTCGAAGGCAATGGGCCACCACCACGGGGACATTCTCATGGGTTCCACCACCACGTGGAGAGTCTAAGACATGGGGCCACCGCCACGGGGACATTCTGCTGCGTTCCACCACCACGGGAAGGTTCGAAGGCAGGAGCCCACGACCACGGCGATGCTCTGATGGGTTCCACCACAACGCGGACGTTCGAAGGCAGTGGGCCACCACCATGGGGACGTTCTGTTGGGTTCCGCCTTCGCCGGGACGTTTTAAGGCACAGGGGAACCGCCATTGTGACGTTCTGATGGGTTCCACCACCACAGGGACTTTCTAAGGCAACGGGTCACAACCACAGGGACATTCTGATGGGTTCCACCACCACAGGGAGGTTCGAAGGCAGGGGCCCACCACCATGGTGATGTTCTGATGGGTTCCACCACCACGCGGAGGTTCTAAAGGCGCAGGGGAACCGCGACGGTGATGTTCTGATGGGTTTCACCACCAAGGGGAGGTTCTAAGGCGGGGGGCCACTGCCACGGGGACGTTCTGATGTGTTTCTCTGCCACGGGGAAGTTCTAAGGGAACGTGCCACCACGACAAAGACGTTTTGCTTGTTTCCAACACAACGGGCATGTTCTAAAGGCATGGGGCCATCGCCACTAGGACATTTTGATGGGTTCCACCGCCACACGGAGGTTCCAAGGCCTGGGGCTAAAATCGTGGAGATGTTCTGCTTTGTTCCACCACCACGGGTAGATTGGAAGGAGTGGGGCTACTAGCACGGGGACATTCTGATGGGTTCCACCACAACGGAGAGGTTATAAGCCACGGGACCACCACCATGGGGACGTTCTGCTTGGTTCCACAGCCACGGGGAGGTTCGAAGGAATGGGACCACCACCACGGTGACGTTCTGATGCGTTTCACCACCGCAGGGTCATTCTAAGGCAGGGGGCCACCACGACGGGGACGTTCTGATGGGTTCCACCACAACTGGGAGGTCTGCAGGCGTGGGACCACAACCACGGTGACGTTCTGATGGCTTTTGCTTACATGGGGAGCTTCTAAGGCGTGGGGCCACCATCACGGCGAGATTGTAAGGCATGGGACCACCGCCACGGGAACGTTCTGCTAAGTTCCACCACCACGGGGAGCGTTCGAAGGCGTGGGACCACGACCACGGTGACATTCTGATGGGTTCCACCACCACGGGGAGGTGCGAAGGCGTGGGACCACTACCACGGTAACGTTCTAATGGCTTCCACTTACATGGGGAGCTTCTAAGGCGTGGGGCCACCATCACGGAGAGACTCTAAGGCATGGGGCCACTGCCACGGCGATGTTCTGCTAAGATCCACCACCACGGGGAGGTTCGGAGACGTGTGATCACCACCATGGTGACATTCTTACGGGTTTCACCACCACGGGGAGGTTCCAAGGAGTGGAGCCACAACCACGGCGATGTTCTCATGGGTTCCACCACCATGAGGTGGTTGTATGGTACGGAGCAACCTCCACGGGGAGTTTCTGATGGGTTCCACCACCACGGGAAGGTTTGAAGGCATGGGCCCACCGCCACAGGGATGTCCTGATGGGTTCCACCACCACGGGAAGGTTTGAAGGCATGGGCCCACCGCCATAGGGATGTCCTGAGGGGTTCCACCGCCACAGGGAGGTTCTAAGGCAACGGGTCACCACGACGGGGACTTTCTCCTGGGTTCCACCACCACGGGGACCTTCTAAGGCATGGGGCCACCACCACGGGGACATTCTGATGGGTTCCACCGCCACGGGGAGGTTCGAAGGCGTGGGGCCCACCACCATGGCGATGTTCTGATGAGTTCCACTACCACGGGGAGGTTCTAAAGGCGCAGGGGAACCGCGACGGTGACGTTCTGATGTGTTTCACCACCACAGGGACGTTCGAAGGCACGGGGCCACCACCACGGCGACATTCTGATGGGTTCTACCGCCACATGGAGGTTCCAAGGCTTGGGGCCATTAGCACGTGGACATTCTGATGAGTTCCACCACCAGGGGGACGTTCGAAGGCAATGGGCCACCACCACGGGGACATTCTCATGGGTTCCACCACCACGTGGAGAGTCTAAGACATGGGGCCACCGCCACGGGGACATTCTGCTGCGTTCCACCACCACGGGAAGGTTCGAAGGCAGGAGCCCACGACCACGGCGATGCTCTGATGGGTTCCACCACAACGCGGACGTTCGAAGGCAGTGGGCCACCACCATGGGGACGTTCTGTTGGGTTCCGCCTTCGCCGGGACGTTTTAAGGCACAGGGGAACCGCCATTGTGACGTTCTGATGGGTTCCACCACCACAGGGACTTTCTAAGGCAACGGGTCACAACCACAGGGACATTCTGATGGGTTCCACCACCACAGGGAGGTTCGAAGGCAGGGGCCCACCACCATGGTGATGTTCTGATGGGTTCCACCACCACGCGGAGGTTCTAAAGGCGCAGGGGAACCGCGACGGTGATGTTCTGATGGGTTTCACCACCAAGGGGAGGTTCTAAGGCGGGGGGCCACTGCCACGGGGACGTTCTGATGTGTTTCTCTGCCACGGGGAAGTTCTAAGGGAACGTGCCACCACGACAAAGACGTTTTGCTTGTTTCCAACACAACGGGCATGTTCTAAAGGCATGGGGCCATCGCCACTAGGACATTTTGATGGGTTCCACCGCCACACGGAGGTTCCAAGGCCTGGGGCTAAAATCGTGGAGATGTTCTGCTTTGTTCCACCACCACGGGTAGATTGGAAGGAGTGGGGCTACTAGCACGGGGACATTCTGATGGGTTCCACCACAACGGAGAGGTTATAAGCCACGGGACCACCACCATGGGGACGTTCTGCTTGGTTCCACAGCCACGGGGAGGTTCGAAGGAATGGGACCACACCCACGGTGACGTTCTGATGCGTTTCACCACCGCAGGGTCATTCTAAGGCAGGGGGCCACCACGACGGGGACGTTCTGATGGGTTCCACCACAACTGGGAGGTCTGCAGGCGTGGGACCACAACCACGGTGACGTTCTGATGGCTTTTGCTTACATGGGGAGCTTCTAAGGCGTGGGGCCACCATCACGGCGAGATTGTAAGGCATGGGACCACCGCCACGGGAACGTTCTGCTAAGTTCCACCACCACGGGGAGCGTTCGAAGGCGTGGGACCACGACCACGGTGACATTCTGATGGGTTCCACCACCACGGGGAGGTGCGAAGGCGTGGGGAAACCGCCACGGGGACGTTCTGCTGGGTTCCACCACCACGGGGATGTTCTAAGGCACGGGGCCACCTCCACGGGGACGTTCTGCTTGTTTCTGCAACCATGGGGAGGTTCGAAGGAATGGGACCACACCCACGGTGACGTTCTGATGGGTTCCAGCCCCACGGGGAGGTTCTAATGCGTGTGGCCACTGCCACGGGGACGTTCTGATGGCTTCCAGCCCCAAGGGGAAGTTCGAAGGCGTGGGGCCACCAGTGTGGGGACGTTCTGATGGGTTCCACTGCCACAGGGAGGTTCGAAGGCGTGGGACCACTGCCACGGTAACGTTCTAATGGCTTCCACTTACATGGGGAGCTTCTAAGGCGTGGGGCCACCATCACGGAGAGACTCTAAGGCATGGGGCCACTGCCACGGCGATGTTCTGCTAAGATCCACCACCACGGGGAGGTTCGGAGACGTGTGATCACCACCATGGTGACATTCTTACGGGTTTCACCACCACGGGGAGGTTCCAAGGAGTGGAGCCACAACCACGGCGATGTTCTCATGGGTTCCACCACCATGAGGTGGTTGTATGGTACGGAGCAACCTCCACGGGGAGTTTCTGATGGGTTCCACCACCACGGGAAGGTTTGAAGGCATGGGCCCACCACCACAGGGATGTCCTGATGGGTTCCACCACCACGGGAAGGTTTGAAGGCATGGGCCCACCGCCATAGGGATGTCCTGAGGGGTTCCACCGCCACAGGGAGGTTCTAAGGCAACGGGTCACCACGACGGGGACTTTCTCCTGGGTTCCACCACCACGGGGACCTTCTAAGGCGTGGGGCCACCACCACGGGGACATTCTGATGGGTTCCACCGCCACGGGGAGGTTCGAAGGCGTGGGGCCCACCACCATGGCGATGTTCTGATGAGTTCCACTACCACGGGGAGGTTCTAAAGGCGCAGGGGAACCGCGACGGTGACGTTCTGATGTGTTTCACCACCACAGGGACGTTCGAAGGCACGGGGCCACCACCACGGCGACATTCTGATGGGTTGTACCGCCACATGGAGGTTCCAAGGCTTGGGGCCATTAGCACGTGGACATTCTGATGAGTTCCACCACCAGGGGGACGTTCGAAGGCAATGGGCCACCACCACGGGGACATTCTCATGGGTTCCACCACCACGTGGAGAGTCTAAGACATGGGGCCACCGCCACGGGGACATTCTGCTGCGTTCCACCACCACGGGAAGGTTCGAAGGCAGGAGCCCACGACCACGGCGATGCTCTGATGGGTTCCACCACAACGCGGACGTTCGAAGGCAGTGGGCCACCACCATGGGGACGTTCTGTTGGGTTCCGCCTTCGCCGGGACGTTTTAAGGCACAGGGGAACCGCCATTGTGACGTTCTGATGGGTTCCACCACCACAGGGACTTTCTAAGGCAACGGGTCACAACCACAGGGACATTCTGATGGGTTCCACCACCACAGGGAGGTTCGAAGGCAGGGGCCCACCACCATGGTGATGTTCTGATGGGTTCCACCACCACGCGGAGGTTCTAAAGGCGCAGGGGAACCGCGACGGTGATGTTCTGATGGGTTTCACCACCAAGGGGAGGTTCTAAGGCGGGGGGCCACTGCCACGGGGACGTTCTGATGTGTTTCTCTGCCACGGGGAAGTTCTAAGGGAACGTGCCACCACGACAAAGACGTTTTGCTTGTTTCCAACACAACGGGCATGTTCTAAAGGCATGGGGCCATCGCCACTAGGACATTTTGATGGGTTCCACCGCCACACGGAGGTTCCAAGGCCTGGGGCTAAAATCGTGGAGATGTTCTGCTTTGTTCCACCACCACGGGTAGATTGGAAGGAGTGGGGCTACTAGCACGGGGACATTCTGATGGGTTCCACCACAACGGAGAGGTTATAAGCCACGGGACCACCACCATGGGGACGTTCTGCTTGGTTCCACAGCCACGGGGAGGTTCGAAGGAATGGGACCACCACCACGGTGACGTTCTGATGCGTTTCACCACCGCAGGGTCATTCTAAGGCAGGGGGCCACCACGACGGGGACGTTCTGATGGGTTCCACCACAACTGGGAGGTCTGCAGGCGTGGGACCACAACCACGGTGACGTTCTGATGGCTTTTGCTTACATGGGGAGCTTCTAAGGCGTGGGGCCACCATCACGGCGAGATTGTAAGGCATGGGACCACCGCCACGGGAACGTTCTGCTAAGTTCCACCACCACGGGGAGCGTTCGAAGGCGTGGGACCACGACCACGGTGACATTCTGATGGGTTCCACCACCACGGGGAGGTGCGAAGGCGTGGGGAAACCGCCACGGTGACGTTCTGCTGGGTTCCACCACCACGGGGATGTTCTAAGGCACGGGGCCACCTCCACGGGGAAGTTCTGCTTGTTTCTGCAACCATGGGGAGGTTCGAAGGAATGGGACCACACCCACGGTGACGTTCTGATGGGTTCCAGCCCCACGGGGAGGTTCTAATGCGTGTGGCCACTGCCACGGGGACGTTCTGATGGCTTCCAGCCCCAAGGGGAAGTTCGAAGGCGTGGGGCCACCAGTGTGGGGACGTTCTGATGGGTTCCACTGCCACAGGGAGGTTCGAAGGCGTGGGACCACTGCCACGGTAACGTTCTAATGGCTTCCACTTACATGGGGAGCTTCTAAGGCGTGGGGCCACCATCACGGAGAGACTCTAAGGCATGGGGCCACTGCCACGGCGATGTTCTGCTAAGATCCACCACCACGGGGAGGTTCGGAGACGTGTGATCACCACCATGGTGACATTCTTACGGGTTTCACCACCACGGGGAGGTTCCAAGGAGTGGAGCCACAACCACGGCGATGTTCTCATGGGTTCCACCACCATGAGGTGGTTGTATGGTACGGAGCAACCTCCACGGGGAGTTTCTGATGGGTTCCACCACCACGGGAAGGTTTGAAGGCATGGGCCCACCGCCACAGGGATGTCCTGATGGGTTCCACCACCACGGGAAGGTTTGAAGGCATGGGCCCACCGCCATAGGGATGTCCTGAGGGGTTCCACCGCCACAGGGAGGTTCTAAGGCAACGGGTCACCACGACGGGGACTTTCTCCTGGGTTCCACCACCACGGGGACCTTCTAAGGCGTGGGGCCACCACCACGGGGACATTCTGATGGGTTCCACCGCCACGGGGAGGTTCGAAGGCGTGGGGCCCACCACCATGGCGATGTTCTGATGAGTTCCACTACCACGGGGAGGTTCTAAAGGCGCAGGGGAACCGCGACGGTGACGTTCTGATGTGTTTCACCACCACAGGGACGTTCGAAGGCACGGGGCCACCACCATGGCGACATTCTGATGGGTTCTACCGCCACATGGAGGTTCCAAGGCTTGGGGCCATTAGCACGTGGACATTCTGATGAGTTCCACCACCAGGGGGACGTTCGAAGGCAATGGGCCACCACCACGGGGACATTCTCATGGGTTCCACCACCACGTGGAGAGTCTAAGACATGGGGCCACCGCCACGGGGACATTCTGCTGCGTTCCACCACCACGGGAAGGTTCGAAGGCAGGAGCCCACGACCACGGCGATGCTCTGATGGGTTCCACCACAACGCGGACGTTCGAAGGCAGTGGGCCACCACCATGGGGACGTTCTGTTGGGTTCCGCCTTCGCCGGGACGTTTTAAGGCACAGGGGAACCGCCATTGTGACGTTCTGATGGGTTCCACCACCACAGGGACTTTCTAAGGCAACGGGTCACAACCACAGGGACATTCTGATGGGTTCCACCACCACAGGGAGGTTCGAAGGCAGGGGCCCACCACCATGGTGATGTTCTGATGGGTTCCACCACCACGCGGAGGTTCTAAAGGCGCAGGGGAACCGCGACGGTGATGTTCTGATGGGTTTCACCACCAAGGGGAGGTTCTAAGGCGGGGGGCCACTGCCACGGGGACGTTCTGATGTGTTTCTCTGCCACGGGGAAGTTCTAAGGGAACGTGCCACCACGACAAAGACGTTTTGCTTGTTTCCAACACAACGGGCATGTTCTAAAGGCATGGGGCCATCGCCACTAGGACATTTTGATGGGTTCCACCGCCACACGGAGGTTCCAAGGCCTGGGGCTAAAATCGTGGAGATGTTCTGCTTTGTTCCACCACCACGGGTAGATTGGAAGGAGTGGGGCTACTAGCACGGGGACATTCTGATGGGTTCCACCACAACGGAGAGGTTATAAGCCACGGGACCACCACCATGGGGACGTTCTGCTTGGTTCCACAGCCACGGGGAGGTTCGAAGGAATGGGACCACCACCACGGTGACGTTCTGATGCGTTTCACCACCGCAGGGTCATTCTAAGGCAGGGGGCCACCACGACGGGGACGTTCTGATGGGTTCCACCACAACTGGGAGGTCTGCAGGCGTGGGACCACAACCACGGTGACGTTCTGATGGCTTTTGCTTACATGGGGAGCTTCTAAGGCGTGGGGCCACCATCACGGCGAGATTGTAAGGCATGGGACCACCGCCACGGGAACGTTCTGCTAAGTTCCACCACCACGGGGAGCGTTCGAAGGCGTGGGACCACGACCACGGTGACATTCTGATGGGTTCCACCACCACGGGGAGGTGCGAAGGCGTGGGACCACTACCACGGTAACGTTCTAATGGCTTCCACTTACATGGGGAGCTTCTAAGGCGTGGGGCCACCATCACGGAGAGACTCTAAGGCATGGGGCCACTGCCACGGCGATGTTCTGCTAAGATCCACCACCACGGGGAGGTTCGGAGACGTGTGATCACCACCATGGTGACATTCTTACGGGTTTCACCACCACGGGGAGGTTCCAAGGAGTGGAGCCACAACCACGGCGATGTTCTCATGGGTTCCACCACCATGAGGTGGTTGTATGGTACGGAGCAACCTCCACGGGGAGTTTCTGATGGGTTCCACCACCACGGGAAGGTTTGAAGGCATGGGCCCACCGCCA
Organism: Platalea leucorodia; assembly: GCF_965183815.1. Classification (NCBI taxonomy): domain Eukaryota; kingdom Metazoa; phylum Chordata; class Aves; order Pelecaniformes; family Threskiornithidae; genus Platalea; species Platalea leucorodia. The sequence continues at coordinate 14,208 of NW_028121406.1, forward strand.
CAGGGATGTCCTGATGGGTTCCACCACCACGGGAAGGTTTGAAGGCATGGGCCCACCGCCATAGGGATGTCCTGAGGGGTTCCACCGCCACAGGGAGGTTCTAAGGCAACGGGTCACCACGACGGGGACTTTCTCCTGGGTTCCACCACCACGGGGACCTTCTAAGGCATGGGGCCACCACCACGGGGACATTCTGATGGGTTCCACCGCCACGGGGAGGTTCGAAGGCGTGGGGCCCACCACCATGGCGATGTTCTGATGAGTTCCACTACCACGGGGAGGTTCTAAAGGCGCAGGGGAACCGCGACGGTGACGTTCTGATGTGTTTCACCACCACAGGGACGTTCGAAGGCACGGGGCCACCACCACGGCGACATTCTGATGGGTTCTACCGCCACATGGAGGTTCCAAGGCTTGGGGCCATTAGCACGTGGACATTCTGATGAGTTCCACCACCAGGGGGACGTTCGAAGGCAATGGGCCACCACCACGGGGACATTCTCATGGGTTCCACCACCACGTGGAGAGTCTAAGACATGGGGCCACCGCCACGGGGACATTCTGCTGCGTTCCACCACCACGGGAAGGTTCGAAGGCAGGAGCCCACGACCACGGCGATGCTCTGATGGGTTCCACCACAACGCGGACGTTCGAAGGCAGTGGGCCACCACCATGGGGACGTTCTGTTGGGTTCCGCCTTCGCCGGGACGTTTTAAGGCACAGGGGAACCGCCATTGTGACGTTCTGATGGGTTCCACCACCACAGGGACTTTCTAAGGCAACGGGTCACAACCACAGGGACATTCTGATGGGTTCCACCACCACAGGGAGGTTCGAAGGCAGGGGCCCACCACCATGGTGATGTTCTGATGGGTTCCACCACCACGCGGAGGTTCTAAAGGCGCAGGGGAACCGCGACGGTGATGTTCTGATGGGTTTCACCACCAAGGGGAGGTTCTAAGGCGGGGGGCCACTGCCACGGGGACGTTCTGATGTGTTTCTCTGCCACGGGGAAGTTCTAAGGGAACGTGCCACCACGACAAAGACGTTTTGCTTGTTTCCAACACAACGGGCATGTTCTAAAGGCATGGGGCCATCGCCACTAGGACATTTTGATGGGTTCCACCGCCACACGGAGGTTCCAAGGCCTGGGGCTAAAATCGTGGAGATGTTCTGCTTTGTTCCACCACCACGGGTAGATTGGAAGGAGTGGGGCTACTAGCACGGGGACATTCTGATGGGTTCCACCACAACGGAGAGGTTATAAGCCACGGGACCACCACCATGGGGACGTTCTGCTTGGTTCCACAGCCACGGGGAGGTTCGAAGGAATGGGACCACCACCACGGTGACGTTCTGATGCGTTTCACCACCGCAGGGTCATTCTAAGGCAGGGGGCCACCACGACGGGGACGTTCTGATGGGTTCCACCACAACTGGGAGGTCTGCAGGCGTGGGACCACAACCACGGTGACGTTCTGATGGCTTTTGCTTACATGGGGAGCTTCTAAGGCGTGGGGCCACCATCACGGCGAGATTGTAAGGCATGGGACCACCGCCACGGGAACGTTCTGCTAAGTTCCACCACCACGGGGAGCGTTCGAAGGCGTGGGACCACGACCACGGTGACATTCTGATGGGTTCCACCACCACGGGGAGGTGCGAAGGCGTGGGACCACTACCACGGTGACGTTCTAATGGCTTCCACTTACATGGGGAGCTTCTAAGGCGTGGGGCCACCATCACGGAGAGACTCTAAGGCATGGGGCCACTGCCACGGCGATGTTCTGCTAAGATCCACCACCACGGGGAGGTTCGGAGACGTGTGATCACCACCATGGTGACATTCTTACGGGTTTCACCACCACGGGGAGGTTCCAAGGAGTGGAGCCACAACCACGGCGATGTTCTCATGGGTTCCACCACCATGAGGTGGTTGTATGGTACGGAGCAACCTCCACGGGGAGTTTCTGATGGGTTCCACCACCACGGGAAGGTTTGAAGGCATGGGCCCACCGCCACAGGGATGTCCTGATGGGTTCCACCACCACGGGAAGGTTTGAAGGCATGGGCCCACCGCCATAGGGATGTCCTGAGGGGTTCCACCGCCACAGGGAGGTTCTAAGGCAACGGGTCACCACGACGGGGACTTTCTCCTGGGTTCCACCACCACGGGGACCTTCTAAGGCGTGGGGCCACCACCACGGGGACATTCTGATGGGTTCCACCGCCACGGGGAGGTTCGAAGGCGTGGGGCCCACCACCATGGCGATGTTCTGATGAGTTCCACTACCACGGGGAGGTTCTAAAGGCGCAGGGGAACCGCGACGGTGACGTTCTGATGTGTTTCACCACCACAGGGACGTTCGAAGGCACGGGGCCACCACCACGGCGACATTCTGATGGGTTCTACCGCCACATGGAGGTTCCAAGGCTTGGGGCCATTAGCACGTGGACATTCTGATGAGTTCCACCACCAGGGGGACGTTCGAAGGCAATGGGCCACCACCACGGGGACATTCTCATGGGTTCCACCACCACGTGGAGAGTCTAAGACATGGGGCCACCGCCACGGGGACATTCTGCTGCGTTCCACCACCACGGGAAGGTTCGAAGGCAGGAGCCCACGACCACGGCGATGCTCTGATGGGTTCCACCACAACGCGGACGTTCGAAGGCAGTGGGCCACCACCATGGGGACGTTCTGTTGGGTTCCGCCTTCGCCGGGACGTTTTAAGGCACAGGGGAACCGCCATTGTGACGTTCTGATGGGTTCCACCACCACAGGGACTTTCTAAGGCAACGGGTCACAACCACAGGGACATTCTGATGGGTTCCACCACCACAGGGAGGTTCGAAGGCAGGGGCCCACCACCATGGTGATGTTCTGATGGGTTCCACCACCACGCGGAGGTTCTAAAGGCGCAGGGGAACCGCGACGGTGATGTTCTGATGGGTTTCACCACCAAGGGGAGGTTCTAAGGCGGGGGGCCACTGCCACGGGGACGTTCTGATGTGTTTCTCTGCCACGGGGAAGTTCTAAGGGAACGTGCCACCACGACAAAGACGTTTTGCTTGTTTCCAACACAACGGGCATGTTCTAAAGGCATGGGGCCATCGCCACTAGGACATTTTGATGGGTTCCACCGCCACACGGAGGTTCCAAGGCCTGGGGCTAAAATCGTGGAGATGTTCTGCTTTGTTCCACCACCACGGGTAGATTGGAAGGAGTGGGGCTACTAGCACGGGGACATTCTGATGGGTTCCACCACAACGGAGAGGTTATAAGCCACGGGACCACCACCATGGGGACGTTCTGCTTGGTTCCACAGCCACGGGGAGGTTCGAAGGAATGGGACCACCACCACGGTGACGTTCTGATGCGTTTCACCACCGCAGGGTCATTCTAAGGCAGGGGGCCACCACGACGGGGACGTTCTGATGGGTTCCACCACAACTGGGAGGTCTGCAGGCGTGGGACCACAACCACGGTGATGTTCTGATGGCTTTTGCTTACATGGGGAGCTTCTAAGGCGTGGGGCCACCATCACGGCGAGATTGTAAGGCATGGGACCACCGCCACGGGAACGTTCTGCTAAGTTCCACCACCACGGGGAGCGTTCGAAGGCGTGGGACCACGACCACGGTGACATTCTGATGGGTTCCACCACCACGGGGAGGTGCGAAGGCGTGGGACCACTACCACGGTGACGTTCTAATGGCTTCCACTTACATGGGGAGCTTCTAAGGCGTGGGGCCACCATCACGGAGAGACTCTAAGGCATGGGGCCACTGCCACGGCGATGTTCTGCTAAGATCCACCACCACGGGGAGGTTCGGAGACGTGTGATCACCACCATGGTGACATTCTTACGGGTTTCACCACCACGGGGAGGTTCCAAGGAGTGGAGCCACAACCACGGCGATGTTCTCATGGGTTCCACCACCATGAGGTGGTTGTATGGTACGGAGCAACCTCCACGGGGAGTTTCTGATGGGTTCCACCACCACGGGAAGGTTTGAAGGCATGGGCCCACCGCCACAGGGATGTCCTGATGGGTTCCACCACCACGGGAAGGTTTGAAGGCATGGGCCCACCGCCATAGGGATGTCCTGAGGGGTTCCACCGCCACAGGGAGGTTCTAAGGCAACGGGTCACCACGACGGGGACTTTCTCCTGGGTTCCACCACCACGGGGACCTTCTAAGGCGTGGGGCCACCACCACGGGGACATTCTGATGGGTTCCACCGCCACGGGGAGGTTCGAAGGCGTGGGGCCCACCACCATGGCGATGTTCTGATGAGTTCCACTACCACGGGGAGGTTCTAAAGGCGCAGGGGAACCGCGACGGTGACGTTCTGATGTGTTTCACCACCACAGGGACGTTCGAAGGCACGGGGCCACCACCACGGCGACATTCTGATGGGTTCTACCGCCACATGGAGGTTCCAAGGCTTGGGGCCATTAGCACGTGGACATTCTGATGAGTTCCACCACCAGGGGGACGTTCGAAGGCAATGGGCCACCACCACGGGGACATTCTCATGGGTTCCACCACCACGTGGAGAGTCTAAGACATGGGGCCACCGCCACGGGGACATTCTGCTGCGTTCCACCACCACGGGAAGGTTCGAAGGCAGGAGCCCACGACCACGGCGATGCTCTGATGGGTTCCACCACAACGCGGACGTTCGAAGGCAGTGGGCCACCACCATGGGGACGTTCTGTTGGGTTCCGCCTTCGCCGGGACGTTTTAAGGCACAGGGGAACCGCCATTGTGACGTTCTGATGGGTTCCACCACCACAGGGACTTTCTAAGGCAACGGGTCACAACCACAGGGACATTCTGATGGGTTCCACCACCACAGGGAGGTTCGAAGGCAGGGGCCCACCACCATGGTGATGTTCTGATGGGTTCCACCACCACGCGGAGGTTCTAAAGGCGCAGGGGAACCGCGACGGTGATGTTCTGATGGGTTTCACCACCAAGGGGAGGTTCTAAGGCGGGGGGCCACTGCCACGGGGACGTTCTGATGTGTTTCTCTGCCACGGGGAAGTTCTAAGGGAACGTGCCACCACGACAAAGACGTTTTGCTTGTTTCCAACACAACGGGCATGTTCTAAAGGCATGGGGCCATCGCCACTAGGACATTTTGATGGGTTCCACCGCCACACGGAGGTTCCAAGGCCTGGGGCTAAAATCGTGGAGATGTTCTGCTTTGTTCCACCACCACGGGTAGATTGGAAGGAGTGGGGCTACTAGCACGGGGACATTCTGATGGGTTCCACCACAACGGAGAGGTTATAAGCCACGGGACCACCACCATGGGGACGTTCTGCTTGGTTCCACAGCCACGGGGAGGTTCGAAGGAATGGGACCACCACCACGGTGACGTTCTGATGCGTTTCACCACCGCAGGGTCATTCTAAGGCAGGGGGCCACCACGACGGGGACGTTCTGATGGGTTCCACCACAACTGGGAGGTCTGCAGGCGTGGGACCACAACCACGGTGACGTTCTGATGGCTTTTGCTTACATGGGGAGCTTCTAAGGCGTGGGGCCACCATCACGGCGAGATTGTAAGGCATGGGACCACCGCCACGGGAACGTTCTGCTAAGTTCCACCACCACGGGGAGCGTTCGAAGGCGTGGGACCACGACCACGGTGACATTCTGATGGGTTCCACCACCACGGGGAGGTGCGAAGGCGTGGGACCACTACCACGGTAACGTTCTAATGGCTTCCACTTACATGGGGAGCTTCTAAGGCGTGGGGCCACCATCACGGAGAGACTCTAAGGCATGGGGCCACTGCCACGGCGATGTTCTGCTAAGATCCACCACCACGGGGAGGTTCGGAGACGTGTGATCACCACCATGGTGACATTCTTACGGGTTTCACCACCACGGGGAGGTTCCAAGGAGTGGAGCCACAACCACGGCGATGTTCTCATGGGTTCCACCACCATGAGGTGGTTGTATGGTACGGAGCAACCTCCACGGGGAGTTTCTGATGGGTTCCACCACCACGGGAAGGTTTGAAGGCATGGGCCCACCGCCACAGGGATGTCCTGATGGGTTCCACCACCACGGGAAGGTTTGAAGGCATGGGCCCACCGCCATAGGGATGTCCTGAGGGGTTCCACCGCCACAGGGAGGTTCTAAGGCAACGGGTCACCACGACGGGGACTTTCTCCTGGGTTCCACCACCACGGGGACCTTCTAAGGCATGGGGCCACCACCACGGGGACATTCTGATGGGTTCCACCGCCACGGGGAGGTTCGAAGGCGTGGGGCCCACCACCATGGCGATGTTCTGATGAGTTCCACTACCACGGGGAGGTTCTAAAGGCGCAGGGGAACCGCGACGGTGACGTTCTGATGTGTTTCACCACCACAGGGACGTTCGAAGGCACGGGGCCACCACCACGGCGACATTCTGATGGGTTCTACCGCCACATGGAGGTTCCAAGGCTTGGGGCCATTAGCACGTGGACATTCTGATGAGTTCCACCACCAGGGGGACGTTCGAAGGCAATGGGCCACCACCACGGGGACATTCTCATGGGTTCCACCACCACGTGGAGAGTCTAAGACATGGGGCCACCGCCACGGGGACATTCTGCTGCGTTCCACCACCACGGGAAGGTTCGAAGGCAGGAGCCCACGACCACGGCGATGCTCTGATGGGTTCCACCACAACGCGGACGTTCGAAGGCAGTGGGCCACCACCATGGGGACGTTCTGTTGGGTTCCGCCTTCGCCGGGACGTTTTAAGGCACAGGGGAACCGCCATTGTGACGTTCTGATGGGTTCCACCACCACAGGGACTTTCTAAGGCAACGGGTCACAACCACAGGGACATTCTGATGGGTTCCACCACCACAGGGAGGTTCGAAGGCAGGGGCCCACCACCATGGTGATGTTCTGATGGGTTCCACCACCACGCGGAGGTTCTAAAGGCGCAGGGGAACCGCGACGGTGATGTTCTGATGGGTTTCACCACCAAGGGGAGGTTCTAAGGCGGGGGGCCACTGCCACGGGGACGTTCTGATGTGTTTCTCTGCCACGGGGAAGTTCTAAGGGAACGTGCCACCACGACAAAGACGTTTTGCTTGTTTCCAACACAACGGGCATGTTCTAAAGGCATGGGGCCATCGCCACTAGGACATTTTGATGGGTTCCACCGCCACACGGAGGTTCCAAGGCCTGGGGCTAAAATCGTGGAGATGTTCTGCTTTGTTCCACCACCACGGGTAGATTGGAAGGAGTGGGGCTACTAGCACGGGGACATTCTGATGGGTTCCACCACAACGGAGAGGTTATAAGCCACGGGACCACCACCATGGGGACGTTCTGCTTGGTTCCACAGCCACGGGGAGGTTCGAAGGAATGGGACCACCACCACGGTGACGTTCTGATGCGTTTCACCACCGCAGGGTCATTCTAAGGCAGGGGGCCACCACGACGGGGACGTTCTGATGGGTTCCACCACAACTGGGAGGTCTGCAGGCGTGGGACCACAACCACGGTGACGTTCTGATGGCTTTTGCTTACATGGGGAGCTTCTAAGGCGTGGGGCCACCATCACGGCGAGATTGTAAGGCATGGGACCACCGCCACGGGAACGTTCTGCTAAGTTCCACCACCACGGGGAGCGTTCGAAGGCGTGGGACCACGACCACGGTGACATTCTGATGGGTTCCACCACCACGGGGAGGTGCGAAGGCGTGGGACCACTACCACGGTAACGTTCTAATGGCTTCCACTTACATGGGGAGCTTCTAAGGCGTGGGGCCACCATCACGGAGAGACTCTAAGGCATGGGGCCACTGCCACGGCGATGTTCTGCTAAGATCCACCACCACGGGGAGGTTCGGAGACGTGTGATCACCACCATGGTGACATTCTTACGGGTTTCACCACCACGGGGAGGTTCCAAGGAGTGGAGCCACAACCACGGCGATGTTCTCATGGGTTCCACCACCATGAGGTGGTTGTATGGTACGGAGCAACCTCCACGGGGAGTTTCTGATGGGTTCCACCACCACGGGAAGGTTTGAAGGCATGGGCCCACCGCCACAGGGATGTCCTGATGGGTTCCACCACCACGGGAAGGTTTGAAGGCATGGGCCCACCGCCATAGGGATGTCCTGAGGGGTTCCACCGCCACAGGGAGGTTCTAAGGCAACGGGTCACCACGACGGGGACTTTCTCCTGGGTTCCACCACCACGGGGACCTTCTAAGGCGTGGGGCCACCACCACGGGGACATTCTGATGGGTTCCACCGCCACGGGGAGGTTCGAAGGCGTGGGGCCCACCACCATGGCGATGTTCTGATGAGTTCCACTACCACGGGGAGGTTCTAAAGGCGCAGGGGAACCGCGACGGTGACGTTCTGATGTGTTTCACCACCACAGGGACGTTCGAAGGCACGGGGCCACCACCACGGCGACATTCTGATGGGTTCTACCGCCACATGGAGGTTCCAAGGCTTGGGGCCATTAGCACGTGGACATTCTGATGAGTTCCACCACCAGGGGGACGTTCGAAGGCAATGGGCCACCACCACGGGGACATTCTCATGGGTTCCACCACCACGTGGAGAGTCTAAGACATGGGGCCACCGCCACGGGGACATTCTGCTGCGTTCCACCACCACGGGAAGGTTCGAAGGCAGGAGCCCACGACCACGGCGATGCTCTGATGGGTTCCACCACAACGCGGACGTTCGAAGGCAGTGGGCCACCACCATGGGGACGTTCTGTTGGGTTCCGCCTTCGCCGGGACGTTTTAAGGCACAGGGGAACCGCCATTGTGACGTTCTGATGGGTTCCACCACCACAGGGACTTTCTAAGGCAACGGGTCACAACCACAGGGACATTCTGATGGGTTCCACCACCACAGGGAGGTTCGAAGGCAGGGGCCCACCACCATGGTGATGTTCTGATGGGTTCCACCACCACGCGGAGGTTCTAAAGGCGCAGGGGAACCGCGACGGTGATGTTCTGATGGGTTTCACCACCAAGGGGAGGTTCTAAGGCGGGGGGCCACTGCCACGGGGACGTTCTGATGTGTTTCTCTGCCACGGGGAAGTTCTAAGGGAACGTGCCACCACGACAAAGACGTTTTGCTTGTTTCCAACACAACGGGCATGTTCTAAAGGCATGGGGCCATCGCCACTAGGACATTTTGATGGGTTCCACTGCCACACGGAGGTTCCAAGGCCTGGGGCTAAAATCGTGGAGATGTTCTGCTTTGTTCCACCACCACGGGTAGATTGGAAGGAGTGGGGCTACTAGCACGGGGACATTCTGATGGGTTCCACCACAACGGAGAGGTTATAAGCCACGGGACCACCACCATGGGGACGTTCTGCTTGGTTCCACAGCCACGGGGAGGTTCGAAGGAATGGGACCACCACCACGGTGACGTTCTGATGCGTTTCACCACCGCAGGGTCATTCTAAGGCAGGGGGCCACCACGACGGGGACGTTCTGATGGGTTCCACCACAACTGGGAGGTCTGCAGGCGTGGGACCACAACCACGGTGACGTTCTGATGGCTTTTGCTTACATGGGGAGCTTCTAAGGCGTGGGGCCACCATCACGGCGAGATTGTAAGGCATGGGACCACCGCCACGGGAACGTTCTGCTAAGTTCCACCACCACGGGGAGCGTTCGAAGGCGTGGGACCACGACCACGGTGACATTCTGATGGGTTCCACCACCACGGGGAGGTGCGAAGGCGTGGGACCACTACCACGGTAACGTTCTAATGGCTTCCACTTACATGGGGAGCTTCTAAGGCGTGGGGCCACCATCACGGAGAGACTCTAAGGCATGGGGCCACTGCCACGGCGATGTTCTGCTAAGATCCACCACCATGGGGAGGTTCGGAGACGTGTGATCACCACCATGGTGACATTCTTACGGGTTTCACCACCACGGGGAGGTTCCAAGGAGTGGAGCCACAACCACGGCGATGTTCTCATGGGTTCCACCACCATGAGGTGGTTGTATGGTACGGAGCAACCTCCACGGGGAGTTTCTGATGGGTTCCACCACCACGGGAAGGTTTGAAGGCATGGGCCCACCGCCACAGGGATGTCCTGATGGGTTCCACCACCACGGGAAGGTTTGAAGGCATGGGCCCACCGCCATAGGGATGTCCTGAGGGGTTCCACCGCCACAGGGAGGTTCTAAGGCAACGGGTCACCACGACGGGGACTTTCTCCTGGGTTCCACCACCACGGGGACCTTCTAAGGCGTGGGGCCACCACCACGGGGACATTCTGATGGGTTCCACCGCCACGGGGAGGTTCGAAGGCGTGGGGCCCACCACCATGGCGATGTTCTGATGAGTTCCACTACCACGGGGAGGTTCTAAAGGCGCAGGGGAACCGCGACGGTGACGTTCTGATGTGTTTCACCACCACAGGGACGTTCGAAGGCACGGGGCCACCACCACGGCGACATTCTGATGGGTTCTACCGCCACATGGAGGTTCCAAGGCTTGGGGCCATTAGCACGTGGACATTCTGATGAGTTCCACCACCAGGGGGACGTTCGAAGGCAATGGGCCACCACCACGGGGACATTCTCATGGGTTCCACCACCACGTGGAGAGTCTAAGACATGGGGCCACCGCCACGGGGACATTCTGCTGCGTTCCACCACCACGGGAAGGTTCGAAGGCAGGAGCCCACGACCACGGCGATGCTCTGATGGGTTCCACCACAACGCGGACGTTCGAAGGCAGTGGGCCACCACCATGGGGACGTTCTGTTGGGTTCCGCCTTCGCCGGGACGTTTTAAGGCACAGGGGAACCGCCATTGTGACGTTCTGATGGGTTCCACCACCACAGGGACTTTCTAAGGCAACGGGTCACAACCACAGGGACATTCTGATGGGTTCCACCACCACAGGGAGGTTCGAAGGCAGGGGCCCACCACCATGGTGATGTTCTGATGGGTTCCACCACCACGCGGAGGTTCTAAAGGCGCAGGGGAACCGCGACGGTGATGTTCTGATGGGTTTCACCACCAAGGGGAGGTTCTAAGGCGGGGGGCCACTGCCACGGGGACGTTCTGATGTGTTTCTCTGCCACGGGGAAGTTCTAAGGGAACGTGCCACCACGACAAAGACGTTTTGCTTGTTTCCAACACAACGGGCATGTTCTAAAGGCATGGGGCCATCGCCACTAGGACATTTTGATGGGTTCCACCGCCACACGGAGGTTCCAAGGCCTGGGGCTAAAATCGTGGAGATGTTCTGCTTTGTTCCACCACCACGGGTAGATTGGAAGGAGTGGGGCTACTAGCACGGGGACATTCTGATGGGTTCCACCACAACGGAGAGGTTATAAGCCACGGGACCACCACCATGGGGACGTTCTGCTTGGTTCCACAGCCACGGGGAGGTTCGAAGGAATGGGACCACCACCACGGTGACGTTCTGATGCGTTTCACCACCGCAGGGTCATTCTAAGGCAGGGGGCCACCACGACGGGGACGTTCTGATGGGTTCCACCACAACTGGGAGGTCTGCAGGCGTGGGACCACAACCACGGTGACGTTCTGATGGCTTTTGCTTACATGGGGAGCTTCTAAGGCGTGGGGCCACCATCACGGCGAGATTGTAAGGCATGGGACCACCGCCACGGGAACGTTCTGCTAAGTTCCACCACCACGGGGAGCGTTCGAAGGCGTGGGACCACGACCACGGTGACATTCTGATGGGTTCCACCACCACGGGGAGGTGCGAAGGCGTGGGACCACTACCACGGTGACGTTCTAATGGCTTCCACTTACATGGGGAGCTTCTAAGGCGTGGGGCCACCATCACGGAGAGACTCTAAGGCATGGGGCCACTGCCACGGCGATGTTCTGCTAAGATCCACCACCACGGGGAGGTTCGGAGACGTGTGATCACCACCATGGTGACATTCTTACGGGTTTCACCACCACGGGGAGGTTCCAAGGAGTGGAGCCACAACCACGGCGATGTTCTCATGGGTTCCACCACCATGAGGTGGTTGTATGGTACGGAGCAACCTCCACGGGGAGTTTCTGATGGGTTCCACCACCACGGGAAGGTTTGAAGGCATGGGCCCACCGCCACAGGGATGTCCTGATGGGTTCCACCACCACGGGAAGGTTTGAAGGCATGGGCCCACCGCCATAGGGATGTCCTGAGGGGTTCCACCGCCACAGGGAGGTTCTAAGGCAACGGGTCACCACGACGGGGACTTTCTCCTGGGTTCCACCACCACGGGGACCTTCTAAGGCGTGGGGCCACCACCACGGGGACATTCTGATGGGTTCCACCGCCACGGGGAGGTTCGAAGGCGTGGGGCCCACCACCATGGCGATGTTCTGATGAGTTCCACTACCACGGGGAGGTTCTAAAGGCGCAGGGGAACCGCGACGGTGACGTTCTGATGTGTTTCACCACCACAGGGACGTTCGAAGGCACGGGGCCACCACCACGGCGACATTCTGATGGGTTCTACCGCCACATGGAGGTTCCAAGGCTTGGGGCCATTAGCACGTGGACATTCTGATGAGTTCCACCACCAGGGGGACGTTCGAAGGCAATGGGCCACCACCACGGGGACATTCTCATGGGTTCCACCACCACGTGGAGAGTCTAAGACATGGGGCCACCGCCACGGGGACATTCTGCTGCGTTCCACCACCACGGGAAGGTTCGAAGGCAGGAGCCCACGACCACGGCGATGCTCTGATGGGTTCCACCACAACGCGGACGTTCGAAGGCAGTGGGCCACCACCATGGGGACGTTCTGTTGGGTTCCGCCTTCGCCGGGACGTTTTAAGGCACAGGGGAACCGCCATTGTGACGTTCTGATGGGTTCCACCACCACAGGGACTTTCTAAGGCAACGGGTCACAACCACAGGGACATTCTGATGGGTTCCACCACCACAGGGAGGTTCGAAGGCAGGGGCCCACCACCATGGTGATGTTCTGATGGGTTCCACCACCACGCGGAGGTTCTAAAGGCGCAGGGGAACCGCGACGGTGATGTTCTGATGGGTTTCACCACCAAGGGGAGGTTCTAAGGCGGGGGGCCACTGCCACGGGGACGTTCTGATGTGTTTCTCTGCCACGGGGAAGTTCTAAGGGAACGTGCCACCACGACAAAGACGTTTTGCTTGTTTCCAACACAACGGGCATGTTCTAAAGGCATGGGGCCATCGCCACTAGGACATTTTGATGGGTTCCACCGCCACACGGAGGTTCCAAGGCCTGGGGCTAAAATCGTGGAGATGTTCTGCTTTGTTCCACCACCACGGGTAGATTGGAAGGAGTGGGGCTACTAGCACGGGGACATTCTGATGGGTTCCACCACAACGGAGAGGTTATAAGCCACGGGACCACCACCATGGGGACGTTCTGCTTGGTTCCACAGCCACGGGGAGGTTCGAAGGAATGGGACCACCACCACGGTGACGTTCTGATGCGTTTCACCACCGCAGGGTCATTCTAAGGCAGGGGGCCACCACGACGGGGACGTTCTGATGGGTTCCACCACAACTGGGAGGTCTGCAGGCATGGGACCACAACCACGGTGACGTTCTGATGGCTTTTGCTTACATGGGGAGCTTCTAAGGCGTGGGGCCACCATCACGGCGAGATTGTAAGGCATGGGACCACCGCCACGGGAACGTTCTGCTAAGTTCCACCACCACGGGGAGCGTTCGAAGGCGTGGGACCACGACCACGGTGACATTCTGATGGGTTCCACCACCACGGGGAGGTGCGAAGGCGTGGGGAAACCGCCACGGTGACGTTCTGCTGGGTTCCACCACCACGGGGATGTTCTAAGGCACGGGGCCACCTCCACGGGGACGTTCTGCTTGTTTCTGCAACCATGGGGAGGTTCGAAGGAATGGGACCACACCCACGGTGACGTTCTGATGGGTTCCAGCCCCACGGGGAGGTTCTAATGCGTGTGGCCACTGCCACGGGGACGTTCTGATGGCTTCCAGCCCCAAGGGGAAGTTCGAAGGCGTGGGGCCACCAGTGTGGGGACGTTCTGATGGGTTCCACTGCCACAGGGAGGTTCGAAGGCGTGGGACCACTGCCACGGTAACGTTCTGCTGGGTTCCACCACCACGGGGTGGTTCGAAGGCTTGTGATGACCACCACACTGACGTGTTGCTGGGTTCCACTATCACGGAGAGCTTGTAAGGCATGGCGCCACCGCCACGGGGACGTTCTGCTAAGTTCCACCACAACGGGGAGGTTCGAAGGCATGGGACCACTACCACGGTAACGTTCTAATGGCTTCCACTTACATGGGGAGCTTCTAAGGCGTGGGGCCACCATCACGGAGAGACTCTAAGGCATGGGGCCACTGCCACGGCGATGTTCTGCTAAGATCCACCACCACGGGGAGGTTCGGAGACGTGTGATCACCACCATGGTGACATTCTTACGGGTTTCACCACCACGGGGAGGTTCCAAGGAGTGGAGCCACAACCACGGCAATGTTCTCATGGGTTCCACCACCATGAGGTGGTTGTATGGTACGGAGCAACCTCCACGGGGAGTTTCTGATGGGTTCCACCACCACGGGAAGGTTTGAAGGCATGGGCCCACCGCCACAGGGATGTCCTGATGGGTTCCACCACCACGGGAAGGTTTGAAGGCATGGGCCCACCGCCATAGGGATGTCCTGAGGGGTTCCACCGCCACAGGGAGGTTCTAAGGCAACGGGTCACCACGACGGGGACTTTCTCCTGGGTTCCACCACCACGGGGACCTTCTAAGGCGTGGGGCCACCACCACGGGGACATTCTGATGGGTTCCACCGCCACGGGGAGGTTCGAAGGCGTGGGGCCCACCACCATGGCGATGTTCTGATGAGTTCCACTACCACGGGGAGGTTCTAAAGGCGCAGGGGAACCGCGACGGTGACGTTCTGATGTGTTTCACCACCACAGGGACGTTCGAAGGCACGGGGCCACCACCACGGCGACATTCTGATGGGTTCTACCGCCACATGGAGGTTCCAAGGCTTGGGGCCATTAGCACGTGGACATTCTGATGAGTTCCACCACCAGGGGGACGTTCGAAGGCAATGGGCCACCACCACGGGGACATTCTCATGGGTTCCACCACCACGTGGAGAGTCTAAGACATGGGGCCACCGCCACGGGGACATTCTGCTGAGTTCCACCACCACGGGAAGGTTCGAAGGCAGGAGCCCACGACCACGGCGATGCTCTGATGGGTTCCACCACAACGCGGACGTTCGAAGGCAGTGGGCCACCACCATGGGGACGTTCTGTTGGGTTCCGCCTTCGCCGGGACGTTTTAAGGCACAGGGGAACCGCCATTGTGACGTTCTGATGGGTTCCACCACCACAGGGACTTTCTAAGGCAACGGGTCACAACCACAGGGACATTCTGATGGGTTCCACCACCACAGGGAGGTTCGAAGGCAGGGGCCCACCACCATGGTGATGTTCTGATGGGTTCCACCACCACGCGGAGGTTCTAAAGGCGCAGGGGAACCGCGACGGTGATGTTCTGATGGGTTTCACCACCAAGGGGAGGTTCTAAGGCGGGGGGCCACTGCCACGGGGACGTTCTGATGTGTTTCTCTGCCACGGGGAAGTTCTAAGGGAACGTGCCACCACGACAAAGACGTTTTGCTTGTTTCCAACACAACGGGCATGTTCTAAAGGCATGGGGCCATCGCCACTAGGACATTTTGATGGGTTCCACTGCCACACGGAGGTTCCAAGGCCTGGGGCTAAAATCGTGGAGATGTTCTGCTTTGTTCCACCACCACGGGTAGATTGGAAGGAGTGGGGCTACTAGCACGGGGACATTCTGATGGGTTCCACCACAACGGAGAGGTTATAAGCCACGGGACCACCACCATGGGGACGTTCTGCTTGGTTCCACAGCCACGGGGAGGTTCGAAGGAATGGGACCACCACCACGGTGACGTTCTGATGCGTTTCACCACCGCAGGGTCATTCTAAGGCAGGGGGCCACCACGACGGGGACGTTCTGATGGGTTCCACCACAACTGGGAGGTCTGCAGGCGTGGGACCACAACCACGGTGACGTTCTGATGGCTTTTGCTTACATGGGGAGCTTCTAAGGCATGGGGCCACCATCACGGCGAGATTGTAAGGCATGGGACCACCGCCACGGGAACGTTCTGCTAAGTTCCACCACCACGGGGAGCGTTCGAAGGCGTGGGACCACGACCACGGTGACATTCTGATGGGTTCCACCACCACGGGGAGGTGCGAAGGCGTGGGGAAACCACCACGGGGACGTTCTGCTGGGTTCCACCACCACGGGGATGTTCTAAGGCACGGGGCCACCTCCACGGGGACGTTCTGCTTGTTTCTGCAACCATGGGGAGGTTCGAAGGAATGGGACCACACCCACGGTGACGTTCTGATGGGTTCCAGCCCCACGGGGAGGTTCTAATGCATGTGGCCACTGCCACGGGGACGTTCTGATGGCTTCCAGCCCCAAGGGGAAGTTCGAAGGCGTGGGGCCACCAGTGTGGGGACGTTCTGATGGGTTCCACTGCCACAGGGAGGTTCGAAGGCGTGGGACCACTGCCACGGTAACGTTCTGCTGGGTTCCACCACCACGGGGTGGTTCGAAGGCTTGTGATGACCACCACACTGACGTGTTGCTGGGTTCCACTATCACGGAGAGCTTGTAAGGCATGGCGCCACCGCCACGGGGACGTTCTGCTAAGTTCCACCACAACGGGGAGGTTCGAAGGCATGGGACCACTACCACGGTAACGTTCTAATGGCTTCCACTTACATGGGGAGCTTCTAAGGCGTGGGGCCACCATCACGGAGAGACTCTAAGGCATGGGGCCACTGCCACGGCGATGTTCTGCTAAGATCCACCACCACGGGGAGGTTCGGAGACGTGTGATCACCACCATGGTGACATTCTTACGGGTTTCACCACCACGGGGAGGTTCCAAGGAGTGGAGCCACAACCACGGCGATGTTCTCATGGGTTCCACCACCATGAGGTGGTTGTATGGTACGGAGCAACCTCCACGGGGAGTTTCTGATGGGTTCCACCACCACGGGAAGGTTTGAAGGCATGGGCCCACCGCCACAGGGATGTCCTGATGGGTTCCACCACCACGGGAAGGTTTGAAGGCATGGGCCCACCGCCATAGGGATGTCCTGAGGGGTTCCACCGCCACAGGGAGGTTCTAAGGCAACGGGTCACCACGACGGGGACTTTCTCCTGGGTTCCACCACCACGGGGACCTTCTAAGGCGTGGGGCCACCACCACGGGGACATTCTGATGGGTTCCACCGCCACGGGGAGGTTCGAAGGCGTGGGGCCCACCACCATGGCGATGTTCTGATGAGTTCCACTACCACGGGGAGGTTCTAAAGGCGCAGGGGAACCGCGACGGTGACGTTCTGATGTGTTTCACCACCACAGGGACGTTCGAAGGCACGGGGCCACCACCACGGCGACATTCTGATGGGTTCTACCGCCACATGGAGGTTCCAAGGCTTGGGGCCATTAGCACGTGGACATTCTGATGAGTTCCACCACCAGGGGGACGTTCGAAGGCAATGGGCCACCACCACGGGGACATTCTCATGGGTTCCACCACCACGTGGAGAGTCTAAGACATGGGGCCACCGCCACGGGGACATTCTGCTGCGTTCCACCACCACGGGAAGGTTCGAAGGCAGGAGCCCACGACCACGGCGATGCTCTGATGGGTTCCACCACAACGCGGACGTTCGAAGGCAGTGGGCCACCACCATGGGGACGTTCTGTTGGGTTCCGCCTTCGCCGGGACGTTTTAAGGCACAGGGGAACCGCCATTGTGACGTTCTGATGGGTTCCACCACCACAGGGACTTTCTAAGGCAACGGGTCACAACCACAGGGACATTCTGATGGGTTCCACCACCACAGGGAGGTTCGAAGGCAGGGGCCCACCACCATGGTGATGTTCTGATGGGTTCCACCACCACGCGGAGGTTCTAAAGGCGCAGGGGAACCGCGACGGTGATGTTCTGATGGGTTTCACCACCAAGGGGAGGTTCTAAGGCGGGGGGCCACTGCCACGGGGACGTTCTGATGTGTTTCTCTGCCACGGGGAAGTTCTAAGGGAACGTGCCACCACGACAAAGACGTTTTGCTTGTTTCCAACACAACGGGCATGTTCTAAAGGCATGGGGCCATCGCCACTAGGACATTTTGATGGGTTCCACTGCCACACGGAGGTTCCAAGGCCTGGGGCTAAAATCGTGGAGATGTTCTGCTTTGTTCCACCACCACGGGTAGATTGGAAGGAGTGGGGCTACTAGCACGGGGACATTCTGATGGGTTCCACCACAACGGAGAGGTTATAAGCCACGGGACCACCACCATGGGGACGTTCTGCTTGGTTCCACAGCCACGGGGAGGTTCGAAGGAATGGGACCACCACCACGGTGACGTTCTGATGCGTTTCACCACCGCAGGGTCATTCTAAGGCAGGGGGCCACCACGACGGGGACGTTCTGATGGGTTCCACCACAACTGGGAGGTCTGCAGGCGTGGGACCACAACCACGGTGACGTTCTGATGGCTTTTGCTTACATGGGGAGCTTCTAAGGCGTGGGGCCACCATCACGGCGAGATTGTAAGGCATGGGACCACCGCCACGGGAACGTTCTGCTAAGTTCCACCACCACGGGGAGCGTTCGAAGGCGTGGGACCACGACCACGGTGACATTCTGATGGGTTCCACCACCACGGGGAGGTGCGAAGGCGTGGGGAAACCGCCACGGGGACGTTCTGCTGGGTTCCACCACCACGGGGATGTTCTAAGGCACGGGGCCACCTCCACGGGGACGTTCTGCTTGTTTCTGCAACCATGGGGAGGTTCGAAGGAATGGGACCACACCCACGGTGACGTTCTGATGGGTTCCAGCCCCACGGGGAGGTTCTAATGCGTGTGGCCACTGCCACGGGGACGTTCTGATGGCTTCCAGCCCCAAGGGGAAGTTCGAAGGCGTGGGGCCACCAGTGTGGGGACGTTCTGATGGGTTCCACTGCCACAGGGAGGTTCGAAGGCGTGGGACCACTGCCACGGTAACGTTCTGCTGGGTTCCACCACCACGGGGTGGTTCGAAGGCTTGTGATGACCACCACACTGACGTGTTGCTGGGTTCCACTATCACGGAGAGCTTGTAAGGCATGGCGCCACCGCCACGGGGACGTTCTGCTAAGTTCCACCACAACGGGGAGGTTCGAAGGCATGGGACCACTACCACGGTAACGTTCTAATGGCTTCCACTTACATGGGGAGCTTCTAAGGCGTGGGGCCACCATCACGGAGAGACTCTAAGGCATGGGGCCACTGCCACGGCGATGTTCTGCTAAGATCCACCACCACGGGGAGGTTCGGAGACGTGTGATCACCACCATGGTGACATTCTTACGGGTTTCACCACCACGGGGAGGTTCCAAGGAGTGGAGCCACAACCACGGCGATGTTCTCATGGGTTCCACCACCATGAGGTGGTTGTATGGTACGGAGCAACCTCCACGGGGAGTTTCTGATGGGTTCCACCACCACGGGAAGGTTTGAAGGCATGGGCCCACCGCCACAGGGATGTCCTGATGGGTTCCACCACCACGGGAAGGTTTGAAGGCATGGGCCCACCGCCATAGGGATGTCCTGAGGGGTTCCACCGCCACAGGGAGGTTCTAAGGCAACGGGTCACCACGACGGGGACTTTCTCCTGGGTTCCACCACCACGGGGACCTTCTAAGGCGTGGGGCCACCACCACGGGGACATTCTGATGGGTTCCACCGCCACGGGGAGGTTCGAAGGCGTGGGGCCCACCACCGTGGCGATGTTCTGATGAGTTCCACTACCACGGGGAGGTTCTAAAGGCGCAGGGGAACCGCGACGGTGACGTTCTGATGTGTTTCACCACCACAGGGACGTTCGAAGGCACGGGGCCACCACCACGGCGACATTCTGATGGGTTCTACCGCCACATGGAGGTTCCAAGGCTTGGGGCCATTAGCACGTGGACATTCTGATGAGTTCCACCACCAGGGGGACGTTCGAAGGCAATGGGCCACCACCACGGGGACATTCTCATGGGTTCCACCACCACGTGGAGAGTCTAAGACATGGGGCCACCGCCACGGGGACATTCTGCTGCGTTCCACCACCACGGGAAGGTTCGAAGGCAGGAGCCCACGACCACGGCGATGCTCTGATGGGTTCCACCACAACGCGGACGTTCGAAGGCAGTGGGCCACCACCATGGGGACGTTCTGTTGGGTTCCGCCTTCGCCGGGACGTTTTAAGGCACAGGGGAACCGCCATTGTGACGTTCTGATGGGTTCCACCACCACAGGGACTTTCTAAGGCAACGGGTCACAACCACAGGGACATTCTGATGGGTTCCACCACCACAGGGAGGTTCGAAGGCAGGGGCCCACCACCATGGTGATGTTCTGATGGGTTCCACCACCACGCGGAGGTTCTAAAGGCGCAGGGGAACCGCGACGGTGATGTTCTGATGGGTTTCACCACCAAGGGGAGGTTCTAAGGCGGGGGGCCACTGCCACGGGGACGTTCTGATGTGTTTCTCTGCCACGGGGAAGTTCTAAGGGAACGTGCCACCACGACAAAGACGTTTTGCTTGTTTCCAACACAACGGGCATGTTCTAAAGGCATGGGGCCATCGCCACTAGGACATTTTGATGGGTTCCACCGCCACACGGAGGTTCCAAGGCCTGGGGCTAAAATCGTGGAGATGTTCTGCTTTGTTCCACCACCACGGGTAGATTGGAAGGAGTGGGGCTACTAGCACGGGGACATTCTGATGGGTTCCACCACAACGGAGAGGTTATAAGCCACGGGACCACCACCATGGGGACGTTCTGCTTGGTTCCACAGCCACGGGGAGGTTCGAAGGAATGGGACCACCACCACGGTGACGTTCTGATGCGTTTCACCACCGCAGGGTCATTCTAAGGCAGGGGGCCACCACGACGGGGACGTTCTGATGGGTTCCACCACAACTGGGAGGTCTGCAGGCGTGGGACCACAACCACGGTGACGTTCTGATGGCTTTTGCTTACATGGGGAGCTTCTAAGGCGTGGGGCCACCATCACGGCGAGATTGTAAGGCATGGGACCACCGCCACGGGAACGTTCTGCTAAGTTCCACCACCACGGGGAGCGTTCGAAGGCGTGGGACCACGACCACGGTGACATTCTGATGGGTTCCACCACCACGGGGAGGTGCGAAGGCGTGGGGAAACCGCCACGGGGACGTTCTGCTGGGTTCCACCACCACGGGGATGTTCTAAGGCACGGGGCCACCTCCACGGGGACGTTCTGCTTGTTTCTGCAACCATGGGGAGGTTCGAAGGAATGGGACCACACCCACGGTGACGTTCTGATGGGTTCCAGCCCCACGGGGAGGTTCTAATGCGTGTGGCCACTGCCACGGGGACGTTCTGATGGCTTCCAGCCCCAAGGGGAAGTTCGAAGGCGTGGGGCCACCAGTGTGGGGACGTTCTGATGGGTTCCACTGCCACAGGGAGGTTCGAAGGCGTGGGACCACTGCCACGGTAACGTTCTGCTGGGTTCCACCACCACGGGGTGGTTCGAAGGCTTGTGATGACCACCACACTGACGTGTTGCTGGGTTCCACTATCACGGAGAGCTTGTAAGGCATGGCGCCACCGCCACGGGGACGTTCTGCTAAGTTCCACCACAACGGGGAGGTTCGAAGGCATGGGACCACTACCACGGTAACGTTCTAATGGCTTCCACTTACATGGGGAGCTTCTAAGGCCTGGGGCCACCATCACGGAGAGACTCTAAGGCATGGGGCCACTGCCACGGCGATGTTCTGCTAAGATCCACCACCACGGGGAGGTTCGGAGACGTGTGATCACCACCATGGTGACATTCTTACGGGTTTCACCACCACGGGGAGGTTCCAAGGAGTGGAGCCACAACCACGGCGATGTTCTCATGGGTTCCACCACCATGAGGTGGTTGTATGGTACGGAGCAACCTCCACGGGGAGTTTCTGATGGGTTCCACCACCACGGGAAGGTTTGAAGGCATGGGCCCACCGCCACAGGGATGTCCTGATGGGTTCCACCACCACGGGAAGGTTTGAAGGCATGGGCCCACCGCCATAGGGATGTCCTGAGGGGTTCCACCGCCACAGGGAGGTTCTAAGGCAACGGGTCACCACGACGGGGACTTTCTCCTGGGTTCCACCACCACGGGGACCTTCTAAGGCGTGGGGCCACCACCACGGGGACATTCTGATGGGTTCCACCGCCACGGGGAGGTTCGAAGGCGTGGGGCCCACCACCATGGCGATGTTCTGATGAGTTCCACTACCACGGGGAGGTTCTAAAGGCGCAGGGGAACCGCGACGGTGACGTTCTGATGTGTTTCACCACCACAGGGACGTTCGAAGGCACGGGGCCACCACCACGGCGACATTCTGATGGGTTCTACCGCCACATGGAGGTTCCAAGGCTTGGGGCCATTAGCACGTGGACATTCTGATGAGTTCCACCACCAGGGGGACGTTCGAAGGCAATGGGCCACCACCACGGGGACATTCTCATGGGTTCCACCACCACGTGGAGAGTCTAAGACATGGGGCCACCGCCACGGGGACATTCTGCTGCGTTCCACCACCACGGGAAGGTTCGAAGGCAGGAGCCCACGACCACGGCGATGCTCTGATGGGTTCCACCACAACGCGGACGTTCGAAGGCAGTGGGCCACCACCATGGGGACGTTCTGTTGGGTTCCGCCTTCGCCGGGACGTTTTAAGGCACAGGGGAACCGCCATTGTGACGTTCTGATGGGTTCCACCACCACAGGGACTTTCTAAGGCAACGGGTCACAACCACAGGGACATTCTGATGGGTTCCACCACCACAGGGAGGTTCGAAGGCAGGGGCCCACCACCATGGTGATGTTCTGATGGGTTCCACCACCACGCGGAGGTTCTAAAGGCGCAGGGGAACCGCGACGGTGATGTTCTGATGGGTTTCACCACCAAGGGGAGGTTCTAAGGCGGGGGGCCACTGCCACGGGGACGTTCTGATGTGTTTCTCTGCCACGGGGAAGTTCTAAGGGAACGTGCCACCACGACAAAGACGTTTTGCTTGTTTCCAACACAACGGGCATGTTCTAAAGGCATGGGGCCATCGCCACTAGGACATTTTGATGGGTTCCACTGCCACACGGAGGTTCCAAGGCCTGGGGCTAAAATCGTGGAGATGTTCTGCTTTGTTCCACCACCACGGGTAGATTGGAAGGAGTGGGGCTACTAGCACGGGGACATTCTGATGGGTTCCACCACAACGGAGAGGTTATAAGCCACGGGACCACCACCATGGGGACGTTCTGCTTGGTTCCACAGCCACGGGGAGGTTCGAAGGAATGGGACCACCACCACGGTGACGTTCTGATGCGTTTCACCACCGCAGGGTCATTCTAAGGCAGGGGGCCACCACGACGGGGACGTTCTGATGGGTTCCACCACAACTGGGAGGTCTGCAGGCGTGGGACCACAACCACGGTGACGTTCTGATGGCTTTTGCTTACATGGGGAGCTTCTAAGGCGTGGGGCCACCATCACGGCGAGATTGTAAGGCATGGGACCACCGCCACGGGAACGTTCTGCTAAGTTCCACCACCACGGGGAGCGTTCGAAGGCGTGGGACCACGACCACGGTGACATTCTGATGGGTTCCACCACCACGGGGAGGTGCGAAGGCGTGGGGAAACCGCCACGGGGACGTTCTGCTGGGTTCCACCACCACGGGGATGTTCTAAGGCACGGGGCCACCTCCACGGGGACGTTCTGCTTGTTTCTGCAACCATGGGGAGGTTCGAAGGAATGGGACCACACCCACGGTGACGTTCTGATGGGTTCCAGCCCCACGGGGAGGTTCTAATGCGTGTGGCCACTGCCACGGGGACGTTCTGATGGCTTCCAGCCCCAAGGGGAAGTTCGAAGGCGTGGGGCCACCAGTGTGGGGACGTTCTGATGGGTTCCACTGCCACAGGGAGGTTCGAAGGCGTGGGACCACTGCCACGGTAACGTTCTGCTGGGTTCCACCACCACGGGGTGGTTCGAAGGCTTGTGATGACCACCACACTGACGTGTTGCTGGGTTCCACTATCACGGAGAGCTTGTAAGGCATGGCGCCACCACCACGGGGACGTTCTGCTAAGTTCCACCACAACGGGGAGGTTCGAAGGCATGGGACCACTACCACGGTAACGTTCTAATGGCTTCCACTTACATGGGGAGCTTCTAAGGCGTGGGGCCACCATCACGGAGAGACTCTAAGGCATGGGGCCACTGCCACGGCGATGTTCTGCTAAGATCCACCACCACGGGGAGGTTCGGAGACGTGTGATCACCACCATGGTGACATTCTTACGGGTTTCACCACCACGGGGAGGTTCCAAGGAGTGGAGCCACAACCACGGCGATGTTCTCATGGGTTCCACCACCATGAGGTGGTTGTATGGTACGGAGCAACCTCCACGGGGAGTTTCTGATGGGTTCCACCACCACGGGAAGGTTTGAAGGCATGGGCCCACCGCCACAGGGATGTCCTGATGGGTTCCACCACCACGGGAAGGTTTGAAGGCATGGGCCCACCGCCATAGGGATGTCCTGAGGGGTTCCACCGCCACAGGGAGGTTCTAAGGCAACGGGTCACCACGACGGGGACTTTCTCCTGGGTTCCACCACCACGGGGACCTTCTAAGGCGTGGGGCCACCACCACGGGGACATTCTGATGGGTTCCACCGCCACGGGGAGGTTCGAAGGCGTGGGGCCCACCACCGTGGCGATGTTCTGATGAGTTCCACTACCACGGGGAGGTTCTAAAGGCGCAGGGGAACCGCGACGGTGACGTTCTGATGTGTTTCACCACCACAGGGACGTTCGAAGGCACGGGGCCACCACCACGGCGACATTCTGATGGGTTCTACCGCCACATGGAGGTTCCAAGGCTTGGGGCCATTAGCACGTGGACATTCTGATGAGTTCCACCACCAGGGGGACGTTCGAAGGCAATGGGCCACCACCACGGGGACATTCTCATGGGTTCCACCACCACGTGGAGAGTCTAAGACATGGGGCCACCGCCACGGGGACATTCTGCTGCGTTCCACCACCACGGGAAGGTTCGAAGGCAGGAGCCCACGACCACGGCGATGCTCTGATGGGTTCCACCACAACGCGGACGTTCGAAGGCAGTGGGCCACCACCATGGGGACGTTCTGTTGGGTTCCGCCTTCGCCGGGACGTTTTAAGGCACAGGGGAACCGCCATTGTGACGTTCTGATGGGTTCCACCACCACAGGGACTTTCTAAGGCAACGGGTCACAACCACAGGGACATTCTGATGGGTTCCACCACCACAGGGAGGTTCGAAGGCAGGGGCCCACCACCATGGTGATGTTCTGATGGGTTCCACCACCACGCGGAGGTTCTAAAGGCGCAGGGGAACCGCGACGGTGATGTTCTGATGGGTTTCACCACCAAGGGGAGGTTCTAAGGCGGGGGGCCACTGCCACGGGGACGTTCTGATGTGTTTCTCTGCCACGGGGAAGTTCTAAGGGAACGTGCCACCACGACAAAGACGTTTTGCTTGTTTCCAACACAACGGGCATGTTCTAAAGGCATGGGGCCATCGCCACTAGGACATTTTGATGGGTTCCACTGCCACACGGAGGTTCCAAGGCCTGGGGCTAAAATCGTGGAGATGTTCTGCTTTGTTCCACCACCACGGGTAGATTGGAAGGAGTGGGGCTACTAGCACGGGGACATTCTGATGGGTTCCACCACAACGGAGAGGTTATAAGCCACGGGACCACCACCATGGGGACGTTCTGCTTGGTTCCACAGCCACGGGGAGGTTCGAAGGAATGGGACCACCACCACGGTGACGTTCTGATGCGTTTCACCACCGCAGGGTCATTCTAAGGCAGGGGGCCACCACGACGGGGACGTTCTGATGGGTTCCACCACAACTGGGAGGTCTGCAGGCGTGGGACCACAACCACGGTGACGTTCTGATGGCTTTTGCTTACATGGGGAGCTTCTAAGGCGTGGGGCCACCATCACGGCGAGATTGTAAGGCATGGGACCACCGCCACGGGAACGTTCTGCTAAGTTCCACCACCACGGGGAGCGTTCGAAGGCGTGGGACCACGACCACGGTGACATTCTGATGGGTTCCACCACCACGGGGAGGTGCGAAGGCGTGGGGAAACCGCCACGGTGACGTTCTGCTGGGTTCCACCACCACGGGGATGTTCTAAGGCACGGGGCCACCTCCACGGGGACGTTCTGCTTGTTTCTGCAACCATGGGGAGGTTCGAAGGAATGGGACCACACCCACGGTGACGTTCTGATGGGTTCCAGCCCCACGGGGAGGTTCTAATGCGTGTGGCCACTGCCACGGGGACGTTCTGATGGCTTCCAGCCCCAAGGGGAAGTTCGAAGGCGTGGGGCCACCAGTGTGGGGACGTTCTGATGGGTTCCACTGCCACAGGGAGGTTCGAAGGCGTGGGACCACTGCCACGGTAACGTTCTGCTGGGTTCCACCACCACGGGGTGGTTCGAAGGCTTGTGATGACCACCACACTGACGTGTTGCTGGGTTCCACTATCACGGAGAGCTTGTAAGGCATGGCGCCACCGCCACGGGGACGTTCTGCTAAGTTCCACCACAACGGGGAGGTTCGAAGGCATGGGACCACTACCACGGTAACGTTCTAATGGCTTCCACTTACATGGGGAGCTTCTAAGGCGTGGGGCCACCATCACGGAGAGACTCTAAGGCATGGGGCCACTGCCACGGCGATGTTCTGCTAAGATCCACCACCACGGGGAGGTTCGGAGACGTGTGATCACCACCATGGTGACATTCTTACGGGTTTCACCACCACGGGGAGGTTCCAAGGAGTGGAGCCACAACCACGGCGATGTTCTCATGGGTTCCACCACCATGAGGTGGTTGTATGGTACGGAGCAACCTCCACGGGGAGTTTCTGATGGGTTCCACCACCACGGGAAGGTTTGAAGGCATGGGCCCACCGCCACAGGGATGTCCTGATGGGTTCCACCACCACGGGAAGGTTTGAAGGCATGGGCCCACCGCCATAGGGATGTCCTGAGGGGTTCCACCGCCACAGGGAGGTTCTAAGGCAACGGGTCACCACGACGGGGACTTTCTCCTGGGTTCCACCACCACGGGGACCTTCTAAGGCGTGGGGCCACCACCACGGGGACATTCTGATGGGTTCCACCGCCACGGGGAGGTTCGAAGGCGTGGGGCCCACCACCGTGGCGATGTTCTGATGAGTTCCACTACCACGGGGAGGTTCTAAAGGCGCAGGGGAACCGCGACGGTGACGTTCTGATGTGTTTCACCACCACAGGGACGTTCGAAGGCACGGGGCCACCACCACGGCGACATTCTGATGGGTTCTACCACCACATGGAGGTTCCAAGGCTTGGGGCCATTAGCACGTGGACATTCTGATGAGTTCCACCACCAGGGGGACGTTCGAAGGCAATGGGCCACCACCACGGGGACATTCTCATGGGTTCCACCACCACGTGGAGAGTCTAAGACATGGGGCCACCGCCACGGGGACATTCTGCTGCGTTCCACCACCACGGGAAGGTTCGAAGGCAGGAGCCCACGACCACGGCGATGCTCTGATGGGTTCCACCACAACGCGGACGTTCGAAGGCAGTGGGCCACCACCATGGGGACGTTCTGTTGGGTTCCGCCTTCGCCGGGACGTTTTAAGGCACAGGGGAACCGCCATTGTGACGTTCTGATGGGTTCCACCACCACAGGGACTTTCTAAGGCAACGGGTCACAACCACAGGGACATTCTGATGGGTTCCACCACCACAGGGAGGTTCGAAGGCAGGGGCCCACCACCATGGTGATGTTCTGATGGGTTCCACCACCACGCGGAGGTTCTAAAGGCGCAGGGGAACCGCGACGGTGATGTTCTGATGGGTTTCACCACCAAGGGGAGGTTCTAAGGCGGGGGGCCACTGCCACGGGGACGTTCTGATGTGTTTCTCTGCCACGGGGAAGTTCTAAGGGAACGTGCCACCACGACAAAGACGTTTTGCTTGTTTCCAACACAACGGGCATGTTCTAAAGGCATGGGGCCATCGCCACTAGGACATTTTGATGGGTTCCACCGCCACACGGAGGTTCCAAGGCCTGGGGCTAAAATCGTGGAGATGTTCTGCTTTGTTCCACCACCACGGGTAGATTGGAAGGAGTGGGGCTACTAGCACGGGGACATTCTGATGGGTTCCACCACAACGGAGAGGTTATAAGCCACGGGACCACCACCATGGGGACGTTCTGCTTGGTTCCACAGCCACGGGGAGGTTCGAAGGAATGGGACCACCACCACGGTGACGTTCTGATGCGTTTCACCACCGCAGGGTCATTCTAAGGCAGGGGGCCACCACGACGGGGACGTTCTGATGGGTTCCACCACAACTGGGAGGTCTGCAGGCGTGGGACCACAACCACGGTGACGTTCTGATGGCTTTTGCTTACATGGGGAGCTTCTAAGGCGTGGGGCCACCATCACGGCGAGATTGTAAGGCATGGGACCACCGCCACGGGAACGTTCTGCTAAGTTCCACCACCACGGGGAGCGTTCGAAGGCGTGGGACCACGACCACGGTGACATTCTGATGGGTTCCACCACCACGGGGAGGTGCGAAGGCGTGGGGAAACCGCCACGGGGACGTTCTGCTGGGTTCCACCACCACGGGGATGTTCTAAGGCACGGGGCCACCTCCACGGGGACGTTCTGCTTGTTTCTGCAACCATGGGGAGGTTCGAAGGAATGGGACCACACCCACGGTGACGTTCTGATGGGTTCCAGCCCCACGGGGAGGTTCTAATGCGTGTGGCCACTGCCACGGGGACGTTCTGATGGCTTCCAGCCCCAAGGGGAAGTTCGAAGGCGTGGGGCCACCAGTGTGGGGACGTTCTGATGGGTTCCACTGCCACAGGGAGGTTCGAAGGCGTGGGACCACTGCCACGGTAACGTTCTGCTGGGTTCCACCACCACGGGGTGGTTCGAAGGCTTGTGATGACCACCACACTGACGTGTTGCTGGGTTCCACTATCACGGAGAGCTTGTAAGGCATGGCGCCACCGCCACGGGGACGTTCTGCTAAGTTCCACCACAACGGGGAGGTTCGAAGGCATGGGACCACTACCACGGTAACGTTCTAATGGCTTCCACTTACATGGGGAGCTTCTAAGGCGTGGGGCCACCATCACGGAGAGACTCTAAGGCATGGGGCCACTGCCACGGCGATGTTCTGCTAAGATCCACCACCACGGGGAGGTTCGGAGACGTGTGATCACCACCATGGTGACATTCTTACGGGTTTCACCACCACGGGGAGGTTCCAAGGAGTGGAGCCACAACCACGGCGATGTTCTCATGGGTTCCACCACCATGAGGTGGTTGTATGGTACGGAGCAACCTCCACGGGGAGTTTCTGATGGGTTCCACCACCACGGGAAGGTTTGAAGGCATGGGCCCACCGCCACAGGGATGTCCTGATGGGTTCCACCACCACGGGAAGGTTTGAAGGCATGGGCCCACCGCCATAGGGATGTCCTGAGGGGTTCCACCGCCACAGGGAGGTTCTAAGGCAACGGGTCACCACGACGGGGACTTTCTCCTGGGTTCCACCACCACGGGGACCTTCTAAGGCGTGGGGCCACCACCACGGGGACATTCTGATGGGTTCCACCGCCACGGGGAGGTTCGAAGGCGTGGGGCCCACCACCGTGGCGATGTTCTGATGAGTTCCACTACCACGGGGAGGTTCTAAAGGCGCAGGGGAACCGCGACGGTGACGTTCTGATGTGTTTCACCACCACAGGGACGTTCGAAGGCACGGGGCCACCACCACGGCGACATTCTGATGGGTTCTACCGCCACATGGAGGTTCCAAGGCTTGGGGCCATTAGCACGTGGACATTCTGATGAGTTCCACCACCAGGGGGACGTTCGAAGGCAATGGGCCACCACCACGGGGACATTCTCATGGGTTCCACCACCACGTGGAGAGTCTAAGACATGGGGCCACCGCCACGGGGACATTCTGCTGCGTTCCACCACCACGGGAAGGTTCGAAGGCAGGAGCCCACGACCACGGCGATGCTCTGATGGGTTCCACCACAACGCGGACGTTCGAAGGCAGTGGGCCACCACCATGGGGACGTTCTGTTGGGTTCCGCCTTCGCCGGGACGTTTTAAGGCACAGGGGAACCGCCATTGTGACGTTCTGATGGGTTCCACCACCACAGGGACTTTCTAAGGCAACGGGTCACAACCACAGGGACATTCTGATGGGTTCCACCACCACAGGGAGGTTCGAAGGCAGGGGCCCACCACCATGGTGATGTTCTGATGGGTTCCACCACCACGCGGAGGTTCTAAAGGCGCAGGGGAACCGCGACGGTGATGTTCTGATGGGTTTCACCACCAAGGGGAGGTTCTAAGGCGGGGGGCCACTGCCACGGGGACGTTCTGATGTGTTTCTCTGCCACGGGGAAGTTCTAAGGGAACGTGCCACCACGACAAAGACGTTTTGCTTGTTTCCAACACAACGGGCATGTTCTAAAGGCATGGGGCCATCGCCACTAGGACATTTTGATGGGTTCCACCGCCACACGGAGGTTCCAAGGCCTGGGGCTAAAATCGTGGAGATGTTCTGCTTTGTTCCACCACCACGGGTAGATTGGAAGGAGTGGGGCTACTAGCACGGGGACATTCTGATGGGTTCCACCACAACGGAGAGGTTATAAGCCACGGGACCACCACCATGGGGACGTTCTGCTTGGTTCCACAGCCACGGGGAGGTTCGAAGGAATGGGACCACCACCACGGTGACGTTCTGATGCGTTTCACCACCGCAGGGTCATTCTAAGGCAGGGGGCCACCACGACGGGGACGTTCTGATGGGTTCCACCACAACTGGGAGGTCTGCAGGCGTGGGACCACAACCACGGTGACGTTCTGATGGCTTTTGCTTACATGGGGAGCTTCTAAGGCGTGGGGCCACCATCACGGCGAGATTGTAAGGCATGGGACCACCGCCACGGGAACGTTCTGCTAAGTTCCACCACCACGGGGAGCGTTCGAAGGCGTGGGACCACGACCACGGTGACATTCTGATGGGTTCCACCACCACGGGGAGGTGCGAAGGCGTGGGGAAACCGCCACGGGGACGTTCTGCTGGGTTCCACCACCACGGGGATGTTCTAAGGCACGGGGCCACCTCCACGGGGACGTTCTGCTTGTTTCTGCAACCATGGGGAGGTTCGAAGGAATGGGACCACACCCACGGTGACGTTCTGATGGGTTCCAGCCCCACGGGGAGGTTCTAATGCGTGTGGCCACTGCCACGGGGACGTTCTGATGGCTTCCAGCCCCAAGGGGAAGTTCGAAGGCGTGGGGCCACCAGTGTGGGGACGTTCTGATGGGTTCCACTGCCACAGGGAGGTTCGAAGGCGTGGGACCACTGCCACGGTAACGTTCTGCTGGGTTCCACCACCACGGGGTGGTTCGAAGGCTTGTGATGACCACCACACTGACGTGTTGCTGGGTTCCACTATCACGGAGAGCTTGTAAGGCATGGCGCCACCGCCACGGGGACGTTCTGCTAAGTTCCACCACAACGGGGAGGTTCGAAGGCATGGGACCACTACCACGGTAACGTTCTAATGGCTTCCACTTACATGGGGAGCTTCTAAGGCCTGGGGCCACCATCACGGAGAGACTCTAAGGCATGGGGCCACTGCCACGGCGATGTTCTGCTAAGATCCACCACCACGGGGAGGTTCGGAGACGTGTGATCACCACCATGGTGACATTCTTACGGGTTTCACCACCACGGGGAGGTTCCAAGGAGTGGAGCCACAACCACGGCGATGTTCTCATGGGTTCCACCACCATGAGGTGGTTGTATGGTACGGAGCAACCTCCACGGGGAGTTTCTGATGGGTTCCACCACCACGGGAAGGTTTGAAGGCATGGGCCCACCGCCACAGGGATGTCCTGATGGGTTCCACCACCACGGGAAGGTTTGAAGGCATGGGCCCACCGCCATAGGGATGTCCTGAGGGGTTCCACCGCCACAGGGAGGTTCTAAGGCAACGGGTCACCACGACGGGGACTTTCTCCTGGGTTCCACCACCACGGGGACCTTCTAAGGCGTGGGGCCACCACCACGGGGACATTCTGATGGGTTCCACCGCCACGGGGAGGTTCGAAGGCGTGGGGCCCACCACCATGGCGATGTTCTGATGAGTTCCACTACCACGGGGAGGTTCTAAAGGCGCAGGGGAACCGCGACGGTGACGTTCTGATGTGTTTCACCACCACAGGGACGTTCGAAGGCACGGGGCCACCACCACGGCGACATTCTGATGGGTTCTACCGCCACATGGAGGTTCCAAGGCTTGGGGCCATTAGCACGTGGACATTCTGATGAGTTCCACCACCAGGGGGACGTTCGAAGGCAATGGGCCACCACCACGGGGACATTCTCATGGGTTCCACCACCACGTGGAGAGTCTAAGACATGGGGCCACCGCCACGGGGACATTCTGCTGCGTTCCACCACCACGGGAAGGTTCGAAGGCAGGAGCCCACGACCACGGCGATGCTCTGATGGGTTCCACCACAACGCGGACGTTCGAAGGCAGTGGGCCACCACCATGGGGACGTTCTGTTGGGTTCCGCCTTCGCCGGGACGTTTTAAGGCACAGGGGAACCGCCATTGTGACGTTCTGATGGGTTCCACCACCACAGGGACTTTCTAAGGCAACGGGTCACAACCACAGGGACATTCTGATGGGTTCCACCACCACAGGGAGGTTCGAAGGCAGGGGCCCACCACCATGGTGATGTTCTGATGGGTTCCACCACCACGCGGAGGTTCTAAAGGCGCAGGGGAACCGCGACGGTGATGTTCTGATGGGTTTCACCACCAAGGGGAGGTTCTAAGGCGGGGGGCCACTGCCACGGGGACGTTCTGATGTGTTTCTCTGCCACGGGGAAGTTCTAAGGGAACGTGCCACCACGACAAAGACGTTTTGCTTGTTTCCAACACAACGGGCATGTTCTAAAGGCATGGGGCCATCGCCACTAGGACATTTTGATGGGTTCCACTGCCACACGGAGGTTCCAAGGCCTGGGGCTAAAATCGTGGAGATGTTCTGCTTTGTTCCACCACCACGGGTAGATTGGAAGGAGTGGGGCTACTAGCACGGGGACATTCTGATGGGTTCCACCACAACGGAGAGGTTATAAGCCACGGGACCACCACCATGGGGACGTTCTGCTTGGTTCCACAGCCACGGGGAGGTTCGAAGGAATGGGACCACCACCACGGTGACGTTCTGATGCGTTTCACCACCGCAGGGTCATTCTAAGGCAGGGGGCCACCACGACGGGGACGTTCTGATGGGTTCCACCACAACTGGGAGGTCTGCAGGCGTGGGACCACAACCACGGTGACGTTCTGATGGCTTTTGCTTACATGGGGAGCTTCTAAGGCGTGGGGCCACCATCACGGCGAGATTGTAAGGCATGGGACCACCGCCACGGGAACGTTCTGCTAAGTTCCACCACCACGGGGAGCGTTCGAAGGCGTGGGACCACGACCACGGTGACATTCTGATGGGTTCCACCACCACGGGGAGGTGCGAAGGCGTGGGGAAACCGCCACGGGGACGTTCTGCTGGGTTCCACCACCACGGGGATGTTCTAAGGCACGGGGCCACCTCCACGGGGACGTTCTGCTTGTTTCTGCAACCATGGGGAGGTTCGAAGGAATGGGACCACACCCACGGTGACGTTCTGATGGGTTCCAGCCCCACGGGGAGGTTCTAATGCGTGTGGCCACTGCCACGGGGACGTTCTGATGGCTTCCAGCCCCAAGGGGAAGTTCGAAGGCGTGGGGCCACCAGTGTGGGGACGTTCTGATGGGTTCCACTGCCACAGGGAGGTTCGAAGGCGTGGGACCACTGCCACGGTAACGTTCTGCTGGGTTCCACCACCACGGGGTGGTTCGAAGGCTTGTGATGACCACCACACTGACGTGTTGCTGGGTTCCACTATCACGGAGAGCTTGTAAGGCATGGCGCCACCACCACGGGGACGTTCTGCTAAGTTCCACCACAACGGGGAGGTTCGAAGGCATGGGACCACTACCACGGTAACGTTCTAATGGCTTCCACTTACATGGGGAGCTTCTAAGGCGTGGGGCCACCATCACGGAGAGACTCTAAGGCATGGGGCCACTGCCACGGCGATGTTCTGCTAAGATCCACCACCACGGGGAGGTTCGGAGACGTGTGATCACCACCATGGTGACATTCTTACGGGTTTCACCACCACGGGGAGGTTCCAAGGAGTGGAGCCACAACCACGGCGATGTTCTCATGGGTTCCACCACCATGAGGTGGTTGTATGGTACGGAGCAACCTCCACGGGGAGTTTCTGATGGGTTCCACCACCACGGGAAGGTTTGAAGGCATGGGCCCACCGCCACAGGGATGTCCTGATGGGTTCCACCACCACGGGAAGGTTTGAAGGCATGGGCCCACCGCCATAGGGATGTCCTGAGGGGTTCCACCGCCACAGGGAGGTTCTAAGGCAACGGGTCACCACGACGGGGACTTTCTCCTGGGTTCCACCACCACGGGGACCTTCTAAGGCGTGGGGCCACCACCACGGGGACATTCTGATGGGTTCCACCGCCACGGGGAGGTTCGAAGGCGTGGGGCCCACCACCGTGGCGATGTTCTGATGAGTTCCACTACCACGGGGAGGTTCTAAAGGCGCAGGGGAACCGCGACGGTGACGTTCTGATGTGTTTCACCACCACAGGGACGTTCGAAGGCATGGGGCCACCACCACGGCGACATTCTGATGGGTTCTACCGCCACATGGAGGTTCCAAGGCTTGGGGCCATTAGCACGTGGACATTCTGATGAGTTCCACCACCAGGGGGACGTTCGAAGGCAATGGGCCACCACCACGGGGACATTCTCATGGGTTCCACCACCACGTGGAGAGTCTAAGACATGGGGCCACCGCCACGGGGACATTCTGCTGCGTTCCACCACCACGGGAAGGTTCGAAGGCAGGAGCCCACGACCACGGCGATGCTCTGATGGGTTCCACCACAACGCGGACGTTCGAAGGCAGTGGGCCACCACCATGGGGACGTTCTGTTGGGTTCCGCCTTCGCCGGGACGTTTTAAGGCACAGGGGAACCGCCATTGTGACGTTCTGATGGGTTCCACCACCACAGGGACTTTCTAAGGCAACGGGTCACAACCACAGGGACATTCTGATGGGTTCCACCACCACAGGGAGGTTCGAAGGCAGGGGCCCACCACCATGGTGATGTTCTGATGGGTTCCACCACCACGCGGAGGTTCTAAAGGCGCAGGGGAACCGCGACGGTGATGTTCTGATGGGTTTCACCACCAAGGGGAGGTTCTAAGGCGGGGGGCCACTGCCACGGGGACGTTCTGATGTGTTTCTCTGCCACGGGGAAGTTCTAAGGGAACGTGCCACCACGACAAAGACGTTTTGCTTGTTTCCAACACAACGGGCATGTTCTAAAGGCATGGGGCCATCGCCACTAGGACATTTTGATGGGTTCCACTGCCACACGGAGGTTCCAAGGCCTGGGGCTAAAATCGTGGAGATGTTCTGCTTTGTTCCACCACCACGGGTAGATTGGAAGGAGTGGGGCTACTAGCACGGGGACATTCTGATGGGTTCCACCACAACGGAGAGGTTATAAGCCACGGGACCACCACCATGGGGACGTTCTGCTTGGTTCCACAGCCACGGGGAGGTTCGAAGGAATGGAACCACCACCACGGTGACGTTCTGATGCGTTTCACCACCGCAGGGTCATTCTAAGGCAGGGGGCCACCACGACGGGGACGTTCTGATGGGTTCCACCACAACTGGGAGGTCTGCAGGCGTGGGACCACAACCACGGTGACGTTCTGATGGCTTTTGCTTACATGGGGAGCTTCTAAGGCGTGGGGCCACCATCACGGCGAGATTGTAAGGCATGGGACCACCGCCACGGGAACGTTCTGCTAAGTTCCACCACCACGGGGAGCGTTCGAAGGCGTGGGACCACGACCACGGTGACATTCTGATGGGTTCCACCACCACGGGGAGGTGCGAAGGCGTGGGGAAACCGCCACGGGGACGTTCTGCTGGGTTCCACCACCACGGGGATGTTCTAAGGCACGGGGCCACCTCCACGGGGACGTTCTGCTTGTTTCTGCAACCATGGGGAGGTTCGAAGGAATGGGACCACACCCACGGTGACGTTCTGATGGGTTCCAGCCCCACGGGGAGGTTCTAATGCGTGTGGCCACTGCCACGGGGACGTTCTGATGGCTTCCAGCCCCAAGGGGAAGTTCGAAGGCGTGGGGCCACCAGTGTGGGGACGTTCTGATGGGTTCCACTGCCACAGGGAGGTTCGAAGGCGTGGGACCACTGCCACGGTAACGTTCTGCTGGGTTCCACCACCACGGGGTGGTTCGAAGGCTTGTGATGACCACCACACTGACGTGTTGCTGGGTTCCACTATCACGGAGAGCTTGTAAGGCATGGCGCCACCGCCACGGGGACGTTCTGCTAAGTTCCACCACAACGGGGAGGTTCGAAGGCATGGGACCACTACCACGGTAACGTTCTAATGGCTTCCACTTACATGGGGAGCTTCTAAGGCGTGGGGCCACCATCACGGAGAGACTCTAAGGCATGGGGCCACTGCCACGGCGATGTTCTGCTAAGATCCACCACCACGGGGAGGTTCGGAGACGTGTGATCACCACCATGGTGACATTCTTACGGGTTTCACCACCACGGGGAGGTTCCAAGGAGTGGAGCCACAACCACGGCGATGTTCTCATGGGTTCCACCACCATGAGGTGGTTGTATGGTACGGAGCAACCTCCACGGGGAGTTTCTGGTGGGTTCCACCACCACGGGAAGGTTTGAAGGCATGGGCCCACCGCCACAGGGATGTCCTGATGGGTTCCACCACCACGGGAAGGTTTGAAGGCATGGGCCCACCGCCATAGGGATGTCCTGAGGGGTTCCACCGCCACAGGGAGGTTCTAAGGCAACGGGTCACCACGACGGGGACTTTCTCCTGGGTTCCACCACCACGGGGACCTTCTAAGGCGTGGGGCCACCACCACGGGGACATTCTGATGGGTTCCACCGCCACGGGGAGGTTCGAAGGCGTGGGGCCCACCACCATGGCGATGTTCTGATGAGTTCCACTACCACGGGGAGGTTCTAAAGGCGCAGGGGAACCGCGACGGTGACGTTCTGATGTGTTTCACCACCACAGGGACGTTCGAAGGCACGGGGCCACCACCACGGCGACATTCTGATGGGTTCTACCGCCACATGGAGGTTCCAAGGCTTGGGGCCATTAGCACGTGGACATTCTGATGAGTTCCACCACCAGGGGGACGTTTGAAGGCAATGGGCCACCACCACGGGGACATTCTCATGGGTTCCACCACCACGTGGAGAGTCTAAGACATGGGGCCACCGCCACGGGGACATTCTGCTGCGTTCCACCACCACGGGAAGGTTCGAAGGCAGGAGCCCACGACCACGGCGATGCTCTGATGGGTTCCACCACAACGCGGACGTTCGAAGGCAGTGGGCCACCACCATGGGGACGTTCTGTTGGGTTCCGCCTTCGCCGGGACGTTTTAAGGCACAGGGGAACCGCCATTGTGACGTTCTGATGGGTTCCACCACCACAGGGACTTTCTAAGGCAACGGGTCACAACCACAGGGACATTCTGATGGGTTCCACCACCACAGGGAGGTTCGAAGGCAGGGGCCCACCACCATGGTGATGTTCTGATGGGTTCCACCACCACGCGGAGGTTCTAAAGGCGCAGGGGAACCGCGACGGTGATGTTCTGATGGGTTTCACCACCAAGGGGAGGTTCTAAGGCGGGGGGCCACTGCCACGGGGACGTTCTGATGTGTTTCTCTGCCACGGGGAAGTTCTAAGGGAACGTGCCACCACGACAAAGACGTTTTGCTTGTTTCCAACACAACGGGCATGTTCTAAAGGCATGGGGCCATCGCCACTAGGACATTTTGATGGGTTCCACTGCCACACGGAGGTTCCAAGGCCTGGGGCTAAAATCGTGGAGATGTTCTGCTTTGTTCCACCACCACGGGTAGATTGGAAGGAGTGGGGCTACTAGCACGGGGACATTCTGATGGGTTCCACCACAACGGAGAGGTTATAAGCCACGGGACCACCACCATGGGGACGTTCTGCTTGGTTCCACAGCCACGGGGAGGTTCGAAGGAATGGGACCACCACCACGGTGACGTTCTGATGCGTTTCACCACCGCAGGGTCATTCTAAGGCAGGGGGCCACCACGACGGGGACGTTCTGATGGGTTCCACCACAACTGGGAGGTCTGCAGGCGTGGGACCACAACCACGGTGACGTTCTGATGGCTTTTGCTTACATGGGGAGCTTCTAAGGCGTGGGGCCACCATCACGGCGAGATTGTAAGGCATGGGACCACCGCCACGGGAACGTTCTGCTAAGTTCCACCACCACGGGGAGCGTTCGAAGGCGTGGGACCACGACCACGGTGACATTCTGATGGGTTCCACCACCACGGGGAGGTGCGAAGGCGTGGGGAAACCGCCACGGGGACGTTCTGCTGGGTTCCACCACCACGGGGATGTTCTAAGGCACGGGGCCACCTCCACGGGGACGTTCTGCTTGTTTCTGCAACCATGGGGAGGTTCGAAGGAATGGGACCACACCCACGGTGACGTTCTGATGGGTTCCAGCCCCACGGGGAGGTTCTAATGCGTGTGGCCACTGCCACGGGGACGTTCTGATGGCTTCCAGCCCCAAGGGGAAGTTCGAAGGCGTGGGGCCACCAGTGTGGGGACGTTCTGATGGGTTCCACTGCCACAGGGAGGTTCGAAGGCGTGGGACCACTGCCACGGTAACGTTCTGCTGGGTTCCACCACCACGGGGTGGTTCGAAGGCTTGTGATGACCACCACACTGACGTGTTGCTGGGTTCCACTATCACGGAGAGCTTGTAAGGCATGGCGCCACCACCACGGGGACGTTCTGCTAAGTTCCACCACAACGGGGAGGTTCGAAGGCATGGGACCACTACCACGGTAACGTTCTAATGGCTTCCACTTACATGGGGAGCTTCTAAGGCGTGGGGCCACCATCACGGAGAGACTCTAAGGCATGGGGCCACTGCCACGGCGATGTTCTGCTAAGATCCACCACCACGGGGAGGTTCGGAGACGTGTGATCACCACCATGGTGACATTCTTACGGGTTTCACCACCACGGGGAGGTTCCAAGGAGTGGAGCCACAACCACGGCGATGTTCTCATGGGTTCCACCACCATGAGGTGGTTGTATGGTACGGAGCAACCTCCACGGGGAGTTTCTGATGGGTTCCACCACCACGGGAAGGTTTGAAGGCATGGGCCCACCGCCACAGGGATGTCCTGATGGGTTCCACCACCACGGGAAGGTTTGAAGGCATGGGCCCACCGCCATAGGGATGTCCTGAGGGGTTCCACCGCCACAGGGAGGTTCTAAGGCAACGGGTCACCACGACGGGGACTTTCTCCTGGGTTCCACCACCACGGGGACCTTCTAAGGCGT
Organism: Platalea leucorodia; assembly: GCF_965183815.1. Taxonomy (NCBI): domain Eukaryota; kingdom Metazoa; phylum Chordata; class Aves; order Pelecaniformes; family Threskiornithidae; genus Platalea; species Platalea leucorodia. The sequence continues at coordinate 54,103 of NW_028121406.1, forward strand.
GGGGCCACCACCACGGGGACATTCTGATGGGTTCCACCGCCACGGGGAGGTTCGAAGGCGTGGGGCCCACCACCATGGCGATGTTCTGATGAGTTCCACTACCACGGGGAGGTTCTAAAGGCGCAGGGGAACCGCGACGGTGACGTTCTGATGTGTTTCACCACCACAGGGATGTTCGAAGGCACGGGGCCACCACCACGGCGACATTCTGATGGGTTCTACCGCCACATGGAGGTTCCAAGGCTTGGGGCCATTAGCACGTGGACATTCTGATGAGTTCCACCACCAGGGGGACGTTCGAAGGCAATGGGCCACCACCACGGGGACATTCTCATGGGTTCCACCACCACGTGGAGAGTCTAAGACATGGGGCCACCGCCACGGGGACATTCTGCTGCGTTCCACCACCACGGGAAGGTTCGAAGGCAGGAGCCCACGACCACGGCGATGCTCTGATGGGTTCCACCACAACGCGGACGTTCGAAGGCAGTGGGCCACCACCATGGGGACGTTCTGTTGGGTTCCGCCTTCGCCGGGATGTTTTAAGGCACAGGGGAACCGCCATTGTGACGTTCTGATGGGTTCCACCACCACAGGGACTTTCTAAGGCAACGGGTCACAACCACAGGGACATTCTGATGGGTTCCACCACCACAGGGAGGTTCGAAGGCAGGGGCCCACCACCATGGTGATGTTCTGATGGGTTCCACCACCACGCGGAGGTTCTAAAGGCGCAGGGGAACCGCGACGGTGATGTTCTGATGGGTTTCACCACCAAGGGGAGGTTCTAAGGCGGGGGGCCACTGCCACGGGGACGTTCTGATGTGTTTCTCTGCCACGGGGAAGTTCTAAGGGAACGTGCCACCACGACAAAGACGTTTTGCTTGTTTCCAACACAACGGGCATGTTCTAAAGGCATGGGGCCATCGCCACTAGGACATTTTGATGGGTTCCACCGCCACACGGAGGTTCCAAGGCCTGGGGCTAAAATCGTGGAGATGTTCTGCTTTGTTCCACCACCACGGGTAGATTGGAAGGAGTGGGGCTACTAGCACGGGGACATTCTGATGGGTTCCACCACAACGGAGAGGTTATAAGCCACGGGACCACCACCATGGGGACGTTCTGCTTGGTTCCACAGCCACGGGGAGGTTCGAAGGAATGGGACCACCACCACGGTGACGTTCTGATGCGTTTCACCACCGCAGGGTCATTCTAAGGCAGGGGGCCACCACGACGGGGACGTTCTGATGGGTTCCACCACAACTGGGAGGTCTGCAGGCGTGGGACCACAACCACGGTGACGTTCTGATGGCTTTTGCTTACATGGGGAGCTTCTAAGGCGTGGGGCCACCATCACGGCGAGATTGTAAGGCATGGGACCACCGCCACGGGAACGTTCTGCTAAGTTCCACCACCACGGGGAGCGTTCGAAGGCGTGGGACCACGACCACGGTGACATTCTGATGGGTTCCACCACCACGGGGAGGTGCGAAGGCGTGGGGAAACCGCCACGGTGACGTTCTGCTGGGTTCCACCACCACGGGGATGTTCTAAGGCACGGGGCCACCTCCACGGGGACGTTCTGCTTGTTTCTGCAACCATGGGGAGGTTCGAAGGAATGGGACCACACCCACGGTGACGTTCTGATGGGTTCCAGCCCCACGGGGAGGTTCTAATGCGTGTGGCCACTGCCACGGGGACGTTCTGATGGCTTCCAGCCCCAAGGGGAAGTTCGAAGGCGTGGGGCCACCAGTGTGGGGACGTTCTGATGGGTTCCACTGCCACAGGGAGGTTCGAAGGCGTGGGACCACTGCCACGGTAACGTTCTGCTGGGTTCCACCACCACGGGGTGGTTCGAAGGCTTGTGATGACCACCACACTGACGTGTTGCTGGGTTCCACTATCACGGAGAGCTTGTAAGGCATGGCGCCACCGCCACGGGGACGTTCTGCTAAGTTCCACCACAACGGGGAGGTTCGAAGGCATGGGACCACTACCACGGTAACGTTCTAATGGCTTCCACTTACATGGGGAGCTTCTAAGGCGTGGGGCCACCATCACGGAGAGACTCTAAGGCATGGGGCCACTGCCACGGCGATGTTCTGCTAAGATCCACCACCACGGGGAGGTTCGGAGACGTGTGATCACCACCATGGTGACATTCTTACGGGTTTCACCACCACGGGGAGGTTCCAAGGAGTGGAGCCACAACCACGGCGATGTTCTCATGGGTTCCACCACCATGAGGTGGTTGTATGGTACGGAGCAACCTCCACGGGGAGTTTCTGGTGGGTTCCACCACCACGGGAAGGTTTGAAGGCATGGGCCCACCGCCACAGGGATGTCCTGATGGGTTCCACCACCACGGGAAGGTTTGAAGGCATGGGCCCACCGCCATAGGGATGTCCTGAGGGGTTCCACCGCCACAGGGAGGTTCTAAGGCAACGGGTCACCACGACGGGGACTTTCTCCTGGGTTCCACCACCACGGGGACCTTCTAAGGCGTGGGGCCACCACCACGGGGACATTCTGATGGGTTCCACCGCCACGGGGAGGTTCGAAGGCGTGGGGCCCACCACCATGGCGATGTTCTGATGAGTTCCACTACCACGGGGAGGTTCTAAAGGCGCAGGGGAACCGCGACGGTGACGTTCTGATGTGTTTCACCACCACAGGGACGTTCGAAGGCACGGGGCCACCACCACGGGGACGTTCTGATGTGTTTCTCTGCCACGGGGAATTTCTAAGGGAACGTGCCACCACGACAAAGACGTTTTGCTTGTTTCCAACACAACGGGCATGTTCTAAAGGCATGGGGCCATCGCCACTAGGACATTTTGATGGGTTCCACCGCCACACGGAGGTTCCAAGGCCTGGGGCTAATATCGTGGAGATGTTCTGCTTTGTTCCACCACCACGGGTAGATTGGAAGGAGTGGGGCTACTAGCACGGGGACATTCTGATGGGTTCCACCACAACGGAGAGGTTATAAGCCACGGGACCACCACCATGGGGACGTTCTGCTTGGTTCCACAGCCACGGGGAGGTTCGAAGGAATGGGACCACCACCACGGTGACGTTCTGATGCGTTTCACCACCGCAGGGTCATTCTAAGGCAGGGGGCCACCACGACGGGGACGTTCTGATGGGTTCCACCACAACTGGGAGGTCTGCAGGCGTGGGACCACAACCACGGTGACGTTCTGATGGCTTTTGCTTACATGGGGAGCTTCTAAGGCGTGGGGCCACCATCACGGCGAGATTGTAAGGCATGGGACCACCGCCACGGGAACGTTCTGCTAAGTTCCACCACCACGGGGAGCGTTCGAAGGCGTGGGACCACGACCACGGTGACATTCTGATGGGTTCCACCACCACGGGGAGGTGCGAAGGCGTGGGGAAACCGCCACGGGGACGTTCTGCTGGGTTCCACCACCACGGGGATGTTCTAAGGCACGGGGCCACCTCCACGGGGACGTTCTGCTTGTTTCTGCAACCATGGGGAGGTTCGAAGGAATGGGACCACACCCACGGTGACGTTCTGATGGGTTCCAGCCCCACGGGGAGGTTCTAATGCGTGTGGCCACTGCCACGGGGACGTTCTGATGGCTTCCAGCCCCAAGGGGAAGTTCGAAGGCGTGGGGCCACCAGTGTGGGGACGTTCTGATGGGTTCCACTGCCACAGGGAGGTTCGAAGGCGTGGGACCACTGCCACGGTAACGTTCTGCTGGGTTCCACCACCACGGGGTGGTTCGAAGGCTTGTGATGACCACCACACTGACGTGTTGCTGGGTTCCACTATCACGGAGAGCTTGTAAGGCATGGCGCCACCGCCACGGGGACGTTCTGCTAAGTTCCACCACAACGGGGAGGTTCGAAGGCATGGGACCACTACCACGGTAACGTTCTAATGGCTTCCACTTACATGGGGAGCTTCTAAGGCGTGGGGCCACCATCACGGAGAGACTCTAAGGCATGGGGCCACTGCCACGGCGATGTTCTGCTAAGATCCACCACCACGGGGAGGTTCGGAGACGTGTGATCACCACCATGGTGACATTCTTACGGGTTTCACCACCACGGGGAGGTTCCAAGGAGTGGAGCCACAACCACGGCGATGTTCTCATGGGTTCCACCACCATGAGGTGGTTGTATGGTACGGAGCAACCTCCACGGGGAGTTTCTGATGGGTTCCACCACCACGGGAAGGTTTGAAGGCATGGGCCCACCGCCACAGGGATGTCCTGATGGGTTCCACCACCACGGGAAGGTTTGAAGGCATGGGCCCACCGCCATAGGGATGTCCTGAGGGGTTCCACCGCCACAGGGAGGTTCTAAGGCAACGGGTCACCACGACGGGGACTTTCTCCTGGGTTCCACCACCACGGGGACCTTCTAAGGCGTGGGGCCACCACCACGGGGACATTCTGATGGGTTCCACCGCCACGGGGAGGTTCGAAGGCGTGGGGCCCACCACCATGGCGATGTTCTGATGAGTTCCACTACCACGGGGAGGTTCTAAAGGCGCAGGGGAACCGCAACGGTGACGTTCTGATGTGTTTCACCACCACAGGGACGTTCGAAGGCACGGGGCCACCACCACGGCGACATTCTGATGGGTTCTACCGCCACATGGAGGTTCCAAGGCTTGGGGCCATTAGCACGTGGACATTCTGATGAGTTCCACCACCAGGGGGACGTTCGAAGGCAATGGGCCACCACCACGGGGACATTCTCATGGGTTCCACCACCACGTGGAGAGTCTAAGACATGGGGCCACCGCCACGGGGACATTCTGCTGCGTTCCACCACCACGGGAAGGTTCGAAGGCAGGAGCCCACGACCACGGCGATGCTCTGATGGGTTCCACCACAACGCGGACGTTCGAAGGCAGTGGGCCACCACCATGGGGACGTTCTGTTGGGTTCCGCCTTCGCCGGGACGTTTTAAGGCACAGGGGAACCGCCATTGTGACGTTCTGATGGGTTCCACCACCACAGGGACTTTCTAAGGCAACGGGTCACAACCACAGGGACATTCTGATGGGTTCCACCACCACAGGGAGGTTCGAAGGCAGGGGCCCACCACCATGGTGATGTTCTGATGGGTTCCACCACCACGCGGAGGTTCTAAAGGCGCAGGGGAACCGCGACGGTGATGTTCTGATGGGTTTCACCACCAAGGGGAGGTTCTAAGGCGGGGGGCCACTGCCACGGGGACGTTCTGATGTGTTTCTCTGCCACGGGGAAGTTCTAAGGGAACGTGCCACCACGACAAAGACGTTTTGCTTGTTTCCAACACAACGGGCATGTTCTAAAGGCATGGGGCCATCGCCACTAGGACATTTTGATGGGTTCCACCGCCACACGGAGGTTCCAAGGCCTGGGGCTAAAATCGTGGAGATGTTCTGCTTTGTTCCACCACCACGGGTAGATTGGAAGGAGTGGGGCTACTAGCACGGGGACATTCTGATGGGTTCCACCACAACGGAGAGGTTATAAGCCACGGGACCACCACCATGGGGACGTTCTGCTTGGTTCCACAGCCACGGGGAGGTTCGAAGGAATGGGACCACCACCACGGTGACGTTCTGATGCGTTTCACCACCGCAGGGTCATTCTAAGGCAGGGGGCCACCACGACGGGGACGTTCTGATGGGTTCCACCACAACTGGGAGGTCTGCAGGCGTGGGACCACAACCACGGTGACGTTCTGATGGCTTTTGCTTACATGGGGAGCTTCTAAGGCGTGGGGCCACCATCACGGCGAGATTGTAAGGCATGGGACCACCGCCACGGGAACGTTCTGCTAAGTTCCACCACCACGGGGAGCGTTCGAAGGCGTGGGACTACGACCACGGTGACATTCTGATGGGTTCCACCACCACGGGGAGGTGCGAAGGCGTGGGGAAACCGCCACGGTGACGTTCTGCTGGGTTCCACCACCACGGGGATGTTCTAAGGCACGGGGCCACCTCCACGGGGACGTTCTGCTTGTTTCTGCAACCATGGGGAGGTTCGAAGGAATGGGACCACACCCACGGTGACGTTCTGATGGGTTCCAGCCCCACGGGGAGGTTCTAATGCGTGTGGCCACTGCCACGGGGACGTTCTGATGGCTTCCAGCCCCAAGGGGAAGTTCGAAGGCGTGGGGCCACCAGTGTGGGGACGTTCTGATGGGTTCCACTGCCACAGGGAGGTTCGAAGGCGTGGGACCACTGCCACGGTAACGTTCTGCTGGGTTCCACCACCACGGGGTGGTTCGAAGGCTTGTGATGACCACCACACTGACGTGTTGCTGGGTTCCACTATCACGGAGAGCTTGTAAGGCATGGCGCCACCGCCACGGGGACGTTCTGCTAAGTTCCACCACAACGGGGAGGTTCGAAGGCATGGGACCACTACCACGGTAACGTTCTAATGGCTTCCACTTACATGGGGAGCTTCTAAGGCGTGGGGCCACCATCACGGAGAGACTCTAAGGCATGGGGCCACTGCCACGGCGATGTTCTGCTAAGATCCACCACCACGGGGAGGTTCGGAGACGTGTGATCACCACCATGGTGACATTCTTACGGGTTTCACCACCACGGGGAGGTTCCAAGGAGTGGAGCCACAACCACGGCGATGTTCTCATGGGTTCCACCACCATGAGGTGGTTGTATGGTACGGAGCAACCTCCACGGGGAGTTTCTGATGGGTTCCACCACCACGGGAAGGTTTGAAGGCATGGGCCCACCGCCACAGGGATGTCCTGATGGGTTCCACCACCACGGGAAGGTTTGAAGGCATGGGCCCACCGCCATAGGGATGTCCTGAGGGGTTCCACCGCCACAGGGAGGTTCTAAGGCAACGGGTCACCACGACGGGGACTTTCTCCTGGGTTCCACCACCACGGGGACCTTCTAAGGCGTGGGGCCACCACCACGGGGACATTCTGATGGGTTCCACCGCCACGGGGAGGTTCGAAGGCGTGGGGCCCACCACCATGGCGATGTTCTGATGAGTTCCACTACCACGGGGAGGTTCTAAAGGCGCAGGGGAACCGCGACGGTGACGTTCTGATGTGTTTCACCACCACAGGGACGTTCGAAGGCACGGGGCCACCACCACGGGGACGTTCTGATGTGTTTCTCTGCCACGGGGAAGTTCTAAGGGAACGTGCCACCACGACAAAGACGTTTTGCTTGTTTCCAACACAACGGGCATGTTCTAAAGGCATGGGGCCATCGCCACTAGGACATTTTGATGGGTTCCACCGCCACACGGAGGTTCCAAGGCCTGGGGCTAATATCGTGGAGATGTTCTGCTTTGTTCCACCACCACGGGTAGATTGGAAGGAGTGGGGCTACTAGCACGGGGACATTCTGATGGGTTCCACCACAACGGAGAGGTTATAAGCCACGGGACCACCACCATGGGGACGTTCTGCTTGGTTCCACAGCCACGGGGAGGTTCGAAGGAATGGGACCACCACCACGGTGACGTTCTGATGCGTTTCACCACCGCAGGGTCATTCTAAGGCAGGGGGCCACCACGACGGGGACGTTCTGATGGGTTCCACCACATCTGGGAGGTCTGCAGGCGTGGGACCACAACCACGGTGACGTTCTGATGGCTTTTGCTTACATGGGGAGCTTCTAAGGCGTGGGGCCACCATCATGGCGAGATTGTAAGGCATGGGACCACCGCCACGGGAACGTTCTGCTAAGTTCCACCACCACGGGGAGCGTTCGAAGGCGTGGGACCACGACCACGGTGACATTCTGATGGGTTCCACCACCACGGGGAGGTGCGAAGGCGTGGGGAAACCGCCACGGGGACGTTCTGCTGGGTTCCACCACCACGGGGATGTTCTAAGGCACGGGGCCACCTCCACGGGGACGTTCTGCTTGTTTCTGCAACCATGGGGAGGTTCGAAGGAATGGGACCACACCCACGGTGACGTTCTGATGGGTTCCAGCCCCACGGGGAGGTTCTAATGCGTGTGGCCACTGCCACGGGGACGTTCTGATGGCTTCCAGCCCCAAGGGGAAGTTCGAAGGCGTGGGGCCACCAGTGTGGGGACGTTCTGATGGGTTCCACTGCCACAGGGAGGTTCGAAGGCGTGGGACCACTGCCACGGTAACGTTCTGCTGGGTTCCACCACCACGGGGTGGTTCGAAGGCTTGTGATGACCACCACACTGACGTGTTGCTGGGTTCCACTATCACGGAGAGCTTGTAAGGCATGGCGCCACCGCCACGGGGACGTTCTGCTAAGTTCCACCACAACGGGGAGGTTCGAAGGCATGGGACCACTACCACGGTAACGTTCTAATGGCTTCCACTTACATGGGGAGCTTCTAAGGCGTGGGGCCACCATCACGGAGAGACTCTAAGGCATGGGGCCACTGCCACGGCGATGTTCTGCTAAGATCCACCACCACGGGGAGGTTCGGAGACGTGTGATCACCACCATGGTGACATTCTTACGGGTTTCACCACCACGGGGAGGTTCCAAGGAGTGGAGCCACAACCACGGCGATGTTCTCATGGGTTCCACCACCATGAGGTGGTTGTATGGTACGGAGCAACCTCCACGGGGAGTTTCTGATGGGTTCCACCACCACGGGAAGGTTTGAAGGCATGGGCCCACCGCCACAGGGATGTCCTGATGGGTTCCACCACCACGGGAAGGTTTGAAGGCATGGGCCCACCGCCATAGGGATGTCCTGAGGGGTTCCACCGCCACAGGGAGGTTCTAAGGCAACGGGTCACCACGACGGGGACTTTCTCCTGGGTTCCACCACCACGGGGACCTTCTAAGGCGTGGGGCCACCACCACGGGGACATTCTGATGGGTTCCACCGCCACGGGGAGGTTCGAAGGCGTGGGGCCCACCACCATGGCGATGTTCTGATGAGTTCCACTACCACGGGGAGGTTCTAAAGGCGCAGGGGAACCGCAACGGTGACGTTCTGATGTGTTTCACCACCACAGGGACGTTCGAAGGCACGGGGCCACCACCACGGCGACATTCTGATGGGTTCTACCGCCACATGGAGGTTCCAAGGCTTGGGGCCATTAGCACGTGGACATTCTGATGAGTTCCACCACCAGGGGGACGTTCGAAGGCAATGGGCCACCACCACGGGGACATTCTCATGGGTTCCACCACCACGTGGAGAGTCTAAGACATGGGGCCACCGCCACGGGGACATTCTGCTGCGTTCCACCACCACGGGAAGGTTCGAAGGCAGGAGCCCACGACCACGGCGATGCTCTGATGGGTTCCACCACAACGCGGACGTTCGAAGGCAGTGGGCCACCACCATGGGGACGTTCTGTTGGGTTCCGCCTTCGCCGGGACGTTTTAAGGCACAGGGGAACCGCCATTGTGACGTTCTGATGGGTTCCACCACCACAGGGACTTTCTAAGGCAACGGGTCACAACCACAGGGACATTCTGATGGGTTCCACCACCACAGGGAGGTTCGAAGGCAGGGGCCCACCACCATGGTGATGTTCTGATGGGTTCCACCACCACGCGGAGGTTCTAAAGGCGCAGGGGAACCGCGACGGTGATGTTCTGATGGGTTTCACCACCAAGGGGAGGTTCTAAGGCGGGGGGCCACTGCCACGGGGACGTTCTGATGTGTTTCTCTGCCACGGGGAAGTTCTAAGGGAACGTGCCACCACGACAAAGACGTTTTGCTTGTTTCCAACACAACGGGCATGTTCTAAAGGCATGGGGCCATCGCCACTAGGACATTTTGATGGGTTCCACCGCCACACGGAGGTTCCAAGGCCTGGGGCTAAAATCGTGGAGATGTTCTGCTTTGTTCCACCACCACGGGTAGATTGGAAGGAGTGGGGCTACTAGCACGGGGACATTCTGATGGGTTCCACCACAACGGAGAGGTTATAAGCCACGGGACCACCACCATGGGGACGTTCTGCTTGGTTCCACAGCCACGGGGAGGTTCGAAGGAATGGGACCACCACCACGGTGACGTTCTGATGCGTTTCACCACCGCAGGGTCATTCTAAGGCAGGGGGCCACCACGACGGGGACGTTCTGATGGGTTCCACCACAACTGGGAGGTCTGCAGGCGTGGGACCACAACCACGGTGACGTTCTGATGGCTTTTGCTTACATGGGGAGCTTCTAAGGCATGGGGCCACCATCACGGCGAGATTGTAAGGCATGGGACCACCGCCACGGGAACGTTCTGCTAAGTTCCACCACCACGGGGAGCGTTCGAAGGCGTGGGACCACGACCACGGTGACATTCTGATGGGTTCCACCACCACGGGGAGGTGCGAAGGCGTGGGGAAACCGCCACGGGGACGTTCTGCTGGGTTCCACCACCACGGGGATGTTCTAAGGCACGGGGCCACCTCCACGGGGACGTTCTGCTTGTTTCTGCAACCATGGGGAGGTTCGAAGGAATGGGACCACACCCACGGTGACGTTCTGATGGGTTCCAGCCCCACGGGGAGGTTCTAATGCGTGTGGCCACTGCCACGGGGACGTTCTGATGGCTTCCAGCCCCAAGGGGAAGTTCGAAGGCGTGGGGCCACCAGTGTGGGGACGTTCTGATGGGTTCCACTGCCACAGGGAGGTTCGAAGGCGTGGGACCACTGCCACGGTAACGTTCTGCTGGGTTCCACCACCACGGGGTGGTTCGAAGGCTTGTGATGACCACCACACTGACGTGTTGCTGGGTTCCACTATCACGGAGAGCTTGTAAGGCATGGCGCCACCACCACGGGGACGTTCTGCTAAGTTCCACCACAACGGGGAGGTTCGAAGGCATGGGACCACTACCACGGTAACGTTCTAATGGCTTCCACTTACATGGGGAGCTTCTAAGGCGTGGGGCCACCATCACGGAGAGACTCTAAGGCATGGGGCCACTGCCACGGCGATGTTCTGCTAAGATCCACCACCACGGGGAGGTTCGGAGACGTGTGATCACCACCATGGTGACATTCTTACGGGTTTCACCACCACGGGGAGGTTCCAAGGAGTGGAGCCACAACCACGGCGATGTTCTCATGGGTTCCACCACCATGAGGTGGTTGTATGGTACGGAGCAACCTCCACGGGGAGTTTCTGATGGGTTCCACCACCACGGGAAGGTTTGAAGGCATGGGCCCACCGCCACAGGGATGTCCTGATGGGTTCCTCCACCACCACGGGAAGGTTTGAAGGCATGGGCCCACCGCCATAGGGATGTCCTGAGGGGTTCCACCGCCACAGGGAGGTTCTAAGGCAACGGGTCACCACGACGGGGACTTTCTCCTGGGTTCCACCACCACGGGGACCTTCTAAGGCGTGGGGCCACCACCACGGGGACATTCTGATGGGTTCCACCGCCACGGGGAGGTTCGAAGGCGTGGGGCCCACCACCATGGCGATGTTCTGATGAGTTCCACTACCACGGGGAGGTTCTAAAGGCGCAGGGGAACCGCGACGGTGACGTTCTGATGTGTTTCACCACCACAGGGACGTTCGAAGGCACGGGGCCACCACCACGGCGACATTCTGATGGGTTCTACCGCCACATGGAGGTTCCAAGGCTTGGGGCCATTAGCACGTGGACATTCTGATGAGTTCCACCACCAGGGGGACGTTCGAAGGCAATGGGCCACCACCACGGGGACATTCTCATGGGTTCCACCACCACGTGGAGAGTCTAAGACATGGGGCCACCGCCACGGGGACATTCTGCTGCGTTCCACCACCACGGGAAGGTTCGAAGGCAGGAGCCCACGACCACGGCGATGCTCTGATGGGTTCCACCACAACGCGGACGTTCGAAGGCAGTGGGCCACCACCATGGGGACGTTCTGTTGGGTTCCGCCTTCGCCGGGACGTTTTAAGGCACAGGGGAACCGCCATTGTGACGTTCTGATGGGTTCCACCACCACAGGGACTTTCTAAGGCAACGGGTCACAACCACAGGGACATTCTGATGGGTTCCACCACCACAGGGAGGTTCGAAGGCAGGGGCCCACCACCATGGTGATGTTCTGATGGGTTCCACCACCACGCGGAGGTTCTAAAGGCGCAGGGGAACCGCGACGGTGATGTTCTGATGGGTTTCACCACCAAGGGGAGGTTCTAAGGCGGGGGGCCACTGCCACGGGGACGTTCTGATGTGTTTCTCTGCCACGGGGAAGTTCTAAGGGAACGTGCCACCACGACAAAGACGTTTTGCTTGTTTCCAACACAACGGGCATGTTCTAAAGGCATGGGGCCATCGCCACTAGGACATTTTGATGGGTTCCACCGCCACACGGAGGTTCCAAGGCCTGGGGCTAAAATCGTGGAGATGTTCTGCTTTGTTCCACCACCACGGGTAGATTGGAAGGAGTGGGGCTACTAGCACGGGGACATTCTGATGGGTTCCACCACAACGGAGAGGTTATAAGCCACGGGACCACCACCATGGGGACGTTCTGCTTGGTTCCACAGCCACGGGGAGGTTCGAAGGAATGGGACCACCACCACGGTGACGTTCTGATGCGTTTCACCACCGCAGGGTCATTCTAAGGCAGGGGGCCACCACGACGGGGACGTTCTGATGGGTTCCACCACAACTGGGAGGTCTGCAGGCGTGGGACCACAACCACGGTGACGTTCTGATGGCTTTTGCTTACATGGGGAGCTTCTAAGGCGTGGGGCCACCATCACGGCGAGATTGTAAGGCATGGGACCACCGCCACGGGAACGTTCTGCTAAGTTCCACCACCACGGGGAGCGTTCGAAGGCGTGGGACCACGACCACGGTGACATTCTGATGGGTTCCACCACCACGGGGAGGTGCGAAGGCGTGGGGAAACCGCCACGGGGACGTTCTGCTGGGTTCCACCACCACGGGGATGTTCTAAGGCACGGGGCCACCTCCACGGGGACGTTCTGCTTGTTTCTGCAACCATGGGGAGGTTCGAAGGAATGGGACCACACCCACGGTGACGTTCTGATGGGTTCCAGCCCCACGGGGAGGTTCTAATGCGTGTGGCCACTGCCACGGGGACGTTCTGATGGCTTCCAGCCCCAAGGGGAAGTTCGAAGGCGTGGGGCCACCAGTGTGGGGACGTTCTGATGGGTTCCACTGCCACAGGGAGGTTCGAAGGCGTGGGACCACTGCCACGGTAACGTTCTGCTGGGTTCCACCACCACGGGGTGGTTCGAAGGCTTGTGATGACCACCACACTGACGTGTTGCTGGGTTCCACTATCACGGAGAGCTTGTAAGGCATGGCGCCACCGCCACGGGGACGTTCTGCTAAGTTCCACCACAACGGGGAGGTTCGAAGGCATGGGACCACTACCACGGTAACGTTCTAATGGCTTCCACTTACATGGGGAGCTTCTAAGGCGTGGGGCCACCATCACGGAGAGACTCTAAGGCATGGGGCCACTGCCACGGCGATGTTCTGCTAAGATCCACCACCACGGGGAGGTTCGGAGACGTGTGATCACCACCATGGTGACATTCTTACGGGTTTCACCACCACGGGGAGGTTCCAAGGAGTGGAGCCACAACCACGGCGATGTTCTCATGGGTTCCACCACCATGAGGTGGTTGTATGGTACGGAGCAACCTCCACGGGGAGTTTCTGATGGGTTCCACCACCACGGGAAGGTTTGAAGGCATGGGCCCACCGCCATAGGGATGTCCTGAGGGGTTCCACCGCCACAGGGAGGTTCTAAGGCAACGGGTCACCACGACGGGGACTTTCTCCTGGGTTCCACCACCACGGGGACCTTCTAAGGCGTGGGGCCACCACCACGGGGACATTCTGATGGGTTCCACCGCCACGGGGAGGTTCGAAGGCGTGGGGCCCACCACCATGGCGATGTTCTGATGAGTTCCACCACCACGCGGAGGTTCTAAAGGCGCAGGGGAACCGCGACGGTGATGTTCTGATGGGTTTCACCACCAAGGGGAGGTTCTAAGGCGGGGGGCCACTGCCACGGGGACGTTCTGATGTGTTTCTCTGCCACGGGGAAGTTCTAAGGGAACGTGCCACCACGACAAAGACGTTTTGCTTGTTTCCAACACAACGGGCATGTTCTAAAGGCATGGGGCCATCGCCACTAGGACATTTTGATGGGTTCCACCGCCACACGGAGGTTCCAAGGCCTGGGGCTAATATCGTGGAGATGTTCTGCTTTGTTCCACCACCACGGGTAGATTGGAAGGAGTGGGGCTACTAGCACGGGGACATTCTGATGGGTTCCACCACAACGGAGAGGTTATAAGCCACGGGACCACCACCATGGGGACGTTCTGCTTGGTTCCACAGCCACGGGGAGGTTCGAAGGAATGGGACCACCACCACAGTGACGTTCTGATGCGTTTCACCACCGCAGGGTCATTCTAAGGCAGGGGGCCACCACGACGGGGACGTTCTGATGGGTTCCACCACAACTGGGAGGTCTGCAGGCGTGGGACCACAACCACGGTGACGTTCTGATGGCTTTTGCTTACATGGGGAGCTTCTAAGGCGTGGGGCCACCATCACGGCGAGATTGTAAGGCATGGGACCACCGCCACGGGAACGTTCTGCTAAGTTCCACCACCACGGGGAGCGTTCGAAGGCGTGGGACCACGACCACGGTGACATTCTGATGGGTTCCACCACCACGGGGAGGTGCGAAGGCGTGGGGAAACCGCCACGGGGACGTTCTGCTGGGTTCCACCACCACGGGGATGTTCTAAGGCACGGGGCCACCTCCACGGGGACGTTCTGCTTGTTTCTGCAACCATGGGGAGGTTCGAAGGAATGGGACCACACCCACGGTGACGTTCTGATGGGTTCCAGCCCCACGGGGAGGTTCTAATGCGTGTGGCCACTGCCACGGGGACGTTCTGATGGCTTCCAGCCCCAAGGGGAAGTTCGAAGGCGTGGGGCCACCAGTGTGGGGACGTTCTGATGGGTTCCACTGCCACAGGGAGGTTCGAAGGCGTGGGACCACTGCCACGGTAACGTTCTGCTGGGTTCCACCACCACGGGGTGGTTCGAAGGCTTGTGATGACCACCACACTGACGTGTTGCTGGGTTCCACTATCACGGAGAGCTTGTAAGGCATGGCGCCACCGCCACGGGGACGTTCTGCTAAGTTCCACCACAACGGGGAGGTTCGAAGGCATGGGACCACTACCACGGTAACGTTCTAATGGCTTCCACTTACATGGGGAGCTTCTAAGGCGTGGGGCCACCATCACGGAGAGACTCTAAGGCATGGGGCCACTGCCACGGCGATGTTCTGCTAAGATCCACCACCACGGGGAGGTTCGGAGACGTGTGATCACCACCATGGTGACATTCTTACGGGTTTCACCACCACGGGGAGGTTCCAAGGAGTGGAGCCACAACCACGGCGATGTTCTCATGGGTTCCACCACCATGAGGTGGTTGTATGGTACGGAGCAACCTCCACGGGGACTTTCTCCTGGGTTCCACCACCACGGGGACCTTCTAAGGCGTGGGGCCACCACCACGGGGACATTCTGATGGGTTCCACCGCCACGGGGAGGTTCGAAGGCGTGGGGCCCACCACCATGGCGATGTTCTGATGAGTTCCACTACCACGGGGAGGTTCTAAAGGCGCAGGGGAACCGCGACGGTGACGTTCTGATGTGTTTCACCACCACAGGGACGTTCGAAGGCACGGGGCCACCACCACGGCGACATTCTGATGGGTTCTACCGCCACATGGAGGTTCCAAGGCTTGGGGCCATTAGCACGTGGACATTCTGATGAGTTCCACCACCAGGGGGACGTTCGAAGGCAATGGGCCACCACCACGGGGACATTCTCATGGGTTCCACCACCACGTGGAGAGTCTAAGACATGGGGCCACCGCCACAGGGACATTCTGCTGCGTTCCACCACCACGGGAAGGTTCGAAGGCAGGAGCCCACGACCACGGCGATGCTCTGATGGGTTCCACCACAACGCGGACGTTCGAAGGCAGTGGGCCACCACCATGGGGACGTTCTGTTGGGTTCCGCCTTCGCCGGGACGTTTTAAGGCACAGGGGAACCGCCATTGTGACGTTCTGATGGGTTCCACCACCACAGGGACTTTCTAAGGCAACGGGTCACAACCACAGGGACATTCTGATGGGTTCCACCACCACAGGGAGGTTCGAAGGCAGGGGCCCACCACCATGGTGATGTTCTGATGGGTTCCACCACCACGCGGAGGTTCTAAAGGCGCAGGGGAACCGCGACGGTGATGTTCTGATGGGTTTCACCACCAAGGGGAGGTTCTAAGGCGGGGGGCCACTGCCACGGGGACGTTCTGATGTGTTTCTCTGCCACGGGGAAGTTCTAAGGGAACGTGCCACCACGACAAAGACGTTTTGCTTGTTTCCAACACAACGGGCATGTTCTAAAGGCATGGGGCCATCGCCACTAGGACATTTTGATGGGTTCCACCGCCACACGGAGGTTCCAAGGCCTGGGGCTAAAATCGTGGAGATGTTCTGCTTTGTTCCACCACCACGGGTAGATTGGAAGGAGTGGGGCTACTAGCACGGGGACATTCTGATGGGTTCCACCACAACGGAGAGGTTATAAGCCACGGGACCACCACCATGGGGACGTTCTGCTTGGTTCCACAGCCACGGGGAGGTTCGAAGGAATGGGACCACCACCACAGTGACGTTCTGATGCGTTTCACCACCGCAGGGTCATTCTAAGGCAGGGGGCCACCACGACGGGGACGTTCTGATGGGTTCCACCACAACTGGGAGGTCTGCAGGCGTGGGACCACAACCACGGTGACGTTCTGATGGCTTTTGCTTACATGGGGAGCTTCTAAGGCGTGGGGCCACCATCACGGCGAGATTGTAAGGCATGGGACCACCGCCACGGGAACGTTCTGCTAAGTTCCACCACCACGGGGAGCGTTCGAAGGCGTGGGACCACGACCACGGTGACATTCTGATGGGTTCCACCACCACGGGGAGGTGCGAAGGCGTGGGGAAACCGCCACGGGGACGTTCTGCTGGGTTCCACCACCACGGGGATGTTCTAAGGCACGGGGCCACCTCCACGGGGACGTTCTGCTTGTTTCTGCAACCATGGGGAGGTTCGAAGGAATGGGACCACACCCACGGTGACGTTCTGATGGGTTCCAGCCCCACGGGGAGGTTCTAATGCGTGTGGCCACTGCCACGGGGACGTTCTGATGGCTTCCAGCCCCAAGGGGAAGTTCGAAGGCGTGGGGCCACCAGTGTGGGGACGTTCTGATGGGTTCCACTGCCACAGGGAGGTTCGAAGGCGTGGGACCACTGCCACGGTAACGTTCTGCTGGGTTCCACCACCACGGGGTGGTTCGAAGGCTTGTGATGACCACCACACTGACGTGTTGCTGGGTTCCACTATCACGGAGAGCTTGTAAGGCATGGCGCCACCGCCACGGGGACGTTCTGCTAAGTTCCACCACAACGGGGAGGTTCGAAGGCATGGGACCACTACCACGGTAACGTTCTAATGGCTTCCACTTACATGGGGAGCTTCTAAGGCGTGGGGCCACCATCACGGAGAGACTCTAAGGCATGGGGCCACTGCCACGGCGATGTTCTGCTAAGATCCACCACCACGGGGAGGTTCGGAGACGTGTGATCACCACCATGGTGACATTCTTACGGGTTTCACCACCACGGGGAGGTTCCAAGGAGTGGAGCCACAACCACGGCGATGTTCTCATGGGTTCCACCACCATGAGGTGATTGTATGGTACGGAGCAACCTCCACGGGGAGTTTCTGATGGGTTCCACCACCACGGGAAGGTTTGAAGGCATGGGCCCACCGCCACAGGGATGTCCTGATGGGTTCCTCCACCACCACGGGAAGGTTTGAAGGCATGGGCCCACCGCCATAGGGATGTCCTGAGGGGTTCCACCGCCACAGGGAGGTTCTAAGGCAACGGGTCACCACGACGGGGACTTTCTCCTGGGTTCCACCACCACGGGGACCTTCTAAGGCGTGGGGCCACCACCACGGGGACATTCTGATGGGTTCCACCGCCACGGGGAGGTTCGAAGGCGTGGGGCCCACCACCATGGCGATGTTCTGATGAGTTCCACCACCACGCGGAGGTTCTAAAGGCGCAGGGGAACCGCGACGGTGATGTTCTGATGGGTTTCACCACCAAGGGGAGGTTCTAAGGCGGGGGGCCACTGCCACGGGGACGTTCTGATGTGTTTCTCTGCCACGGGGAAGTTCTAAGGGAACGTGCCACCACGACAAAGACGTTTTGCTTGTTTCCAACACAACGGGCATGTTCTAAAGGCATGGGGCCATCGCCACTAGGACATTTTGATGGGTTCCACCGCCACACGGAGGTTCCAAGGCCTGGGGCTAATATCGTGGAGATGTTCTGCTTTGTTCCACCACCACGGGTAGATTGGAAGGAGTGGGGCTACTAGCACGGGGACATTCTGATGGGTTCCACCACAACGGAGAGGTTATAAGCCACGGGACCACCACCATGGGGACGTTCTGCTTGGTTCCACAGCCACGGGGAGGTTCGAAGGAATGGGACCACCACCACGGTGACGTTCTGATGCGTTTCACCACCGCAGGGTCATTCTAAGGCAGGGGGCTACCACGACGGGGACGTTCTGATGGGTTCCACCACAACTGGGAGGTCTGCAGGCGTGGGACCACAACCACGGTGACGTTCTGATGGCTTTTGCTTACATGGGGAGCTTCTAAGGCGTGGGGCCACCATCACGGCGAGATTGTAAGGCATGGGACCACCGCCACGGGAACGTTCTGCTAAGTTCCACCACCACGGGGAGCGTTCGAAGGCGTGGGACCACGACCACGGTGACATTCTGATGGGTTCCACCACCACGGGGAGGTGCGAAGGCGTGGGGAAACCGCCACGGTGACGTTCTGCTGGGTTCCACCACCACGGGGATGTTCTAAGGCACGGGGCCACCTCCACGGGGACGTTCTGCTTGTTTCTGCAACCATGGGGAGGTTCGAAGGAATGGGACCACACCCACGGTGACGTTCTGATGGGTTCCAGCCCCACGGGGAGGTTCTAATGCGTGTGGCCACTGCCACGGGGACGTTCTGATGGCTTCCAGCCCCAAGGGGAAGTTCGAAGGCGTGGGGCCACCAGTGTGGGGACGTTCTGATGGGTTCCACTGCCACAGGGAGGTTCGAAGGCGTGGGACCACTGCCACGGTAACGTTCTGCTGGGTTCCACCACCACGGGGTGGTTCGAAGGCTTGTGATGACCACCACACTGACGTGTTGCTGGGTTCCACTATCACGGAGAGCTTGTAAGGCATGGCGCCACCGCCACGGGGACGTTCTGCTAAGTTCCACCACAACGGGGAGGTTCGAAGGCATGGGACCACTACCACGGTAACGTTCTAATGGCTTCCACTTACATGGGGAGCTTCTAAGGCGTGGGGCCACCATCACGGAGAGACTCTAAGGCATGGGGCCACTGCCACGGCGATGTTCTGCTAAGATCCACCACCACGGGGAGGTTCGGAGACGTGTGATCACCACCATGGTGACATTCTTACGGGTTTCACCACCACGGGGAGGTTCCAAGGAGTGGAGCCACAACCATGGCGATGTTCTCATGGGTTCCACCACCATGAGGTGGTTGTATGGTACGGAGCAACCTCCACGGGGAGTTTCTGATGGGTTCCACCACCACGGGAAGGTTTGAAGGCATGGGCCCACCGCCACAGGGATGTCCTGATGGGTTCCACCACCACGGGAAGGTTTGAAGGCATGGGCCCACCGCCATAGGGATGTCCTGAGGGGTTCCACCGCCACAGGGAGGTTCTAAGGCAACGGGTCACCACGACGGGGACTTTCTCCTGGGTTCCACCACCACGGGGACCTTCTAAGGCGTGGGGCCACCACCACGGGGACATTCTGATGGGTTCCACCGCCACGGGGAGGTTCGAAGGCGTGGGGCCCACCACCATGGCGATGTTCTGATGAGTTCCACTACCACGGGGAGGTTCTAAAGGCGCAGGGGAACCGCGACGGTGACGTTCTGATGTGTTTCACCACCACAGGGACGTTCGAAGGCACGGGGCCACCACCACGGCGACATTCTGATGGGTTCTACCGCCACATGGAGGTTCCAAGGCTTGGGGCCATTAGCACGTGGACATTCTGATGAGTTCCACCACCAGGGGGACGTTCGAAGGCAATGGGCCACCACCACGGGGACATTCTCATGGGTTCCACCACCACGTGGAGAGTCTAAGACATGGGGCCACCGCCACGGGGACATTCTGCTGCGTTCCACCACCACGGGAAGGTTCGAAGGCAGGAGCCCATGACCACGGCGATGCTCTGATGGGTTCCACCACAACGCGGACGTTCGAAGGCAGTGGGCCACCACCATGGGGACGTTCTGTTGGGTTCCGCCTTCGCCGGGACGTTTTAAGGCACAGGGGAACCGCCATTGTGACGTTCTGATGGGTTCCACCACCACAGGGACTTTCTAAGGCAACGGGTCACAACCACAGGGACATTCTGATGGGTTCCACCACCACAGGGAGGTTCGAAGGCAGGGGCCCACCACCATGGTGATGTTCTGATGGGTTCCACCACCACGCGGAGGTTCTAAAGGCGCAGGGGAACCGCGACGGTGATGTTCTGATGGGTTTCACCACCAAGGGGAGGTTCTAAGGCAGGGGGCCACTGCCACGGGGATGTTCTGATGTGTTTCTCTGCCACGGGGAAGTTCTAAGGGAACGTGCCACCACGACAAAGACGTTTTGCTTGTTTCCAACACAACGGGCATGTTCTAAAGGCATGGGGCCATCGCCACTAGGACATTTTGATGGGTTCCACCGCCACACGGAGGTTCCAAGGCCTGGGGCTAAAATCGTGGAGATGTTCTGCTTTGTTCCACCACCACGGGTAGATTGGAAGGAGTGGGGCTACTAGCACGGGGACATTCTGATGGGTTCCACCACAACGGAGAGGTTATAAGCCACGGGACCACCACCATGGGGACGTTCTGCTTGGTTCCACAGCCACGGGGAGGTTCGAAGGAATGGGACCACCACCACGGTGACGTTCTGATGCGTTTCACCACCGCAGGGTCATTCTAAGGCAGGGGGCCACCACGACGGGGACGTTCTGATGGGTTCCACCACAACTGGGAGGTCTGCAGGCGTGGGACCACAACCACGGTGACGTTCTGATGGCTTTTGCTTACATGGGGAGCTTCTAAGGCATGGGGCCACCATCACGGCGAGATTGTAAGGCATGGGACCACCGCCACGGGAACGTTCTGCTAAGTTCCACCACCACGGGGAGCGTTCGAAGGCGTGGGACCACGACCACGGTGACATTCTGATGGGTTCCACCACCACGGGGAGGTGCGAAGGCGTGGGGAAACCACCACGGGGACGTTCTGCTGGGTTCCACCACCACGGGGATGTTCTAAGGCACGGGGCCACCTCCACGGGGACGTTCTGCTTGTTTCTGCAACCATGGGGAGGTTCGAAGGAATGGGACCACACCCACGGTGACGTTCTGATGGGTTCCAGCCCCACGGGGAGGTTCTAATGCGTGTGGCCACTGCCACGGGGACGTTCTGATGGCTTCCAGCCCCAAGGGGAAGTTCGAAGGCGTGGGGCCACCAGTGTGGGGACGTTCTGATGGGTTCCACTGCCACAGGGAGGTTCGAAGGCGTGGGACCACTGCCACGGTAACGTTCTGCTGGGTTCCACCACCACGGGGTGGTTCGAAGGCTTGTGATGACCACCACACTGACGTGTTGCTGGGTTCCACTATCACGGAGAGCTTGTAAGGCATGGCGCCACCGCCACGGGGACGTTCTGCTAAGTTCCACCACAACGGGGAGGTTCGAAGGCATGGGACCACTACCACGGTAACGTTCTAATGGCTTCCACTTACATGGGGAGCTTCTAAGGCGTGGGGCCACCATCACGGAGAGACTCTAAGGCATGGGGCCACTGCCACGGCGATGTTCTGCTAAGATCCACCACCACGGGGAGGTTCGGAGACGTGTGATCACCACCATGGTGACATTCTTACGGGTTTCACCACCACGGGGAGGTTCCAAGGAGTGGAGCCACAACCACGGCGATGTTCTCATGGGTTCCACCACCATGAGGTGGTTGTATGGTACGGAGCAACCTCCACGGGGAGTTTCTGATGGGTTCCACCACCACGGGAAGGTTTGAAGGCATGGGCCCACCGCCACAGGGATGTCCTGATGGGTTCCACCACCACGGGAAGGTTTGAAGGCATGGGCCCACCGCCATAGGGATGTCCTGAGGGGTTCCACCGCCACAGGGAGGTTCTAAGGCAACGGGTCACCACGACGGGGACTTTCTCCTGGGTTCCACCACCACGGGGACCTTCTAAGGCGTGGGGCCACCACCACGGGGACATTCTGATGGGTTCCACCGCCACGGGGAGGTTCGAAGGCGTGGGGCCCACCACCATGGCGATGTTCTGATGAGTTCCACTACCACGGGGAGGTTCTAAAGGCGCAGGGGAACCGCGACGGTGACGTTCTGATGTGTTTCACCACCACAGGGACGTTCGAAGGCACGGGGCCACCACCACGGCGACATTCTGATGGGTTCTACCGCCACATGGAGGTTCCAAGGCTTGGGGCCATTAGCACGTGGACATTCTGATGAGTTCCACCACCAGGGGGACGTTCGAAGGCAATGGGCCACCACCACGGGGACATTCTCATGGGTTCCACCACCACGTGGAGAGTCTAAGACATGGGGCCACCGCCACGGGGACATTCTGCTGCGTTCCACCACCACGGGAAGGTTCGAAGGCAGGAGCCCACGACCACGGCGATGCTCTGATGGGTTCCACCACAACGCGGACGTTCGAAGGCAGTGGGCCACCACCATGGGGACGTTCTGTTGGGTTCCGCCTTCGCCGGGACGTTTTAAGGCACAGGGGAACCGCCATTGTGACGTTCTGATGGGTTCCACCACCACAGGGACTTTCTAAGGCAACGGGTCACAACCACAGGGACATTCTGATGGGTTCCACCACCACAGGGAGGTTCGAAGGCAGGGGCCCACCACCATGGTGATGTTCTGATGGGTTCCACCACCACGCGGAGGTTCTAAAGGCGCAGGGGAACCGCGACGGTGATGTTCTGATGGGTTTCACCACCAAGGGGAGGTTCTAAGGCGGGGGGCCACTGCCACGGGGACGTTCTGATGTGTTTCTCTGCCACGGGGAAGTTCTAAGGGAACGTGCCACCACGACAAAGACGTTTTGCTTGTTTCCAACACAACGGGCATGTTCTAAAGGCATGGGGCCATCGCCACTAGGACATTTTGATGGGTTCCACCGCCACACGGAGGTTCCAAGGCCTGGGGCTAAAATCGTGGAGATGTTCTGCTTTGTTCCACCACCACGGGTAGATTGGAAGGAGTGGGGCTACTAGCACGGGGACATTCTGATGGGTTCCACCACAACGGAGAGGTTATAAGCCACGGGACCACCACCATGGGGACGTTCTGCTTGGTTCCACAGCCACGGGGAGGTTCGAAGGAATGGGACCACCACCACGGTGACGTTCTGATGCGTTTCACCACCGCGGGGTCATTCTAAGGCAGGGGGCCACCACGACGGGGACGTTCTGATGGGTTCCACCACAACTGGGAGGTCTGCAGGCGTGGGACCACAACCACGGTGACGTTCTGATGGCTTTTGCTTACATGGGGAGCTTCTAAGGCGTGGGGCCACCATCACGGCGAGATTGTAAGGCATGGGACCACCGCCACGGGAACGTTCTGCTAAGTTCCACCACCACGGGGAGCGTTCGAAGGCGTGGGACCACGACCACGGTGACATTCTGATGGGTTCCACCACCACGGGGAGGTGCGAAGGCGTGGGGAAACCGCCACGGGGACGTTCTGCTGGGTTCCACCACCACGGGGATGTTCTAAGGCACGGGGCCACCTCCACGGGGACGTTCTGCTTGTTTCTGCAACCATGGGGAGGTTCGAAGGAATGGGACCACACCCACGGTGACGTTCTGATGGGTTCCAGCCCCACGGGGAGGTTCTAATGCGTGTGGCCACTGCCACGGGGACGTTCTGATGGCTTCCAGCCCCAAGGGGAAGTTCGAAGGCGTGGGGCCACCAGTGTGGGGACGTTCTGATGGGTTCCACTGCCACAGGGAGGTTCGAAGGCGTGGGACCACTGCCACGGTAACGTTCTGCTGGGTTCCACCACCACGGGGTGGTTCGAAGGCTTGTGATGACCACCACACTGACGTGTTGCTGGGTTCCACTATCACGGAGAGCTTGTAAGGCATGGCGCCACCGCCACGGGGACGTTCTGCTAAGTTCCACCACAACGGGGAGGTTCGAAGGCATGGGACCACTACCACGGTAACGTTCTAATGGCTTCCACTTACATGGGGAGCTTCTAAGGCGTGGGGCCACCATCACGGAGAGACTCTAAGGCATGGGGCCACTGCCACGGCGATGTTCTGCTAAGATCCACCACCACGGGGAGGTTCGGAGACGTGTGATCACCACCATGGTGACATTCTTACGGGTTTCACCACCACGGGGAGGTTCCAAGGAGTGGAGCCACAACCACGGCGATGTTCTCATGGGTTCCACCACCATGAGGTGGTTGTATGGTACGGAGCAACCTCCACGGGGAGTTTCTGATGGGTTCCACCACCACGGGAAGGTTTGAAGGCATGGGCCCACCGCCACAGGGATGTCCTGATGGGTTCCACCACCACGGGAAGGTTTGAAGGCATGGGCCCACCGCCATAGGGATGTCCTGAGGGGTTCCACCGCCACAGGGAGGTTCTAAGGCAACGGGTCACCACGACGGGGACTTTCTCCTGGGTTCCACCACCACGGGGACCTTCTAAGGCGTGGGGCCACCACCACGGGGACATTCTGATGGGTTCCACCGCCACGGGGAGGTTCGAAGGCGTGGGGCCCACCACCATGGCGATGTTCTGATGAGTTCCACTACCACGGGGAGGTTCTAAAGGCGCAGGGGAACCGCGACGGTGACGTTCTGATGTGTTTCACCACCACAGGGACGTTCGAAGGCACGGGGCCACCACCACGGCGACATTCTGATGGGTTCTACCGCCACATGGAGGTTCCAAGGCTTGGGGCCATTAGCACGTGGACATTCTGATGAGTTCCACCACCAGGGGGACGTTCGAAGGCAATGGGCCACCACCACGGGGACATTCTCATGGGTTCCACCACCACGTGGAGAGTCTAAGACATGGGGCCACCGCCACGGGGACATTCTGCTGCGTTCCACCACCACGGGAAGGTTCGAAGGCAGGAGCCCACGACCACGGCGATGCTCTGATGGGTTCCACCACAACGCGGACGTTCGAAGGCAGTGGGCCACCACCATGGGGACGTTCTGTTGGGTTCCGCCTTCGCCGGGACGTTTTAAGGCACAGGGGAACCGCCATTGTGACGTTCTGATGGGTTCCACCACCACAGGGACTTTCTAAGGCAACGGGTCACAACCACAGGGACATTCTGATGGGTTCCACCACCACAGGGAGGTTCGAAGGCAGGGGCCCACCACCATGGTGATGTTCTGATGGGTTCCACCACCACGCGGAGGTTCTAAAGGCGCAGGGGAACCGCGACGGTGATGTTCTGATGGGTTTCACCACCAAGGGGAGGTTCTAAGGCGGGGGGCCACTGCCACGGGGACGTTCTGATGTGTTTCTCTGCCACGGGGAAGTTCTAAGGGAACGTGCCACCACGACAAAGACGTTTTGCTTGTTTCCAACACAACGGGCATGTTCTAAAGGCATGGGGCCATCGCCACTAGGACATTTTGATGGGTTCCACCGCCACACGGAGGTTCCAAGGCCTGGGGCTAAAATCGTGGAGATGTTCTGCTTTGTTCCACCACCACGGGTAGATTGGAAGGAGTGGGGCTACTAGCACGGGGACATTCTGATGGGTTCCACCACAACGGAGAGGTTATAAGCCACGGGACCACCACCATGGGGACGTTCTGCTTGGTTCCACAGCCACGGGGAGGTTCGAAGGAATGGGACCACCACCACGGTGACGTTCTGATGCGTTTCACCACCGCAGGGTCATTCTAAGGCAGGGGGCCACCACGACGGGGACGTTCTGATGGGTTCCACCACAACTGGGAGGTCTGCAGGCGTGGGACCACAACCACGGTGACGTTCTGATGGCTTTTGCTTACATGGGGAGTTTCTAAGGCGTGGGGCCACCATCACGGCGAGATTGTAAGGCATGGGACCACCGCCACGGGAACGTTCTGCTAAGTTCCACCACCACGGGGAGCGTTCGAAGGCGTGGGACCACGACCACGGTGACATTCTGATGGGTTCCACCACCACGGGGAGGTGCGAAGGCGTGGGGAAACCGCCACGGTGACGTTCTGCTGGGTTCCACCACCACGGGGATGTTCTAAGGCACGGGGCCACCTCCACGGGGACGTTCTGCTTGTTTCTGCAACCATGGGGAGGTTCGAAGGAATGGGACCACACCCACGGTGACGTTCTGATGGGTTCCAGCCCCACGGGGAGGTTCTAATGCGTGTGGCCACTGCCACGGGGACGTTCTGATGGCTTCCAGCCCCAAGGGGAAGTTCGAAGGCGTGGGGCCACCAGTGTGGGGACGTTCTGATGGGTTCCACTGCCACAGGGAGGTTCGAAGGCGTGGGACCACTGCCACGGTAACGTTCTAATGGCTTCCACTTACATGGGGAGCTTCTAAGGCGTGGGGCCACCATCACGGAGAGACTCTAAGGCATGGGGCCACTGCCACGGCGATGTTCTGCTAAGATCCACCACCACGGGGAGGTTCGGAGACGTGTGATCACCACCATGGTGACATTCTTACGGGTTTCACCACCACGGGGAGGTTCCAAGGAGTGGAGCCACAACCACGGCGATGTTCTCATGGGTTCCACCACCATGAGGTGGTTGTATGGTACGGAGCAACCTCCACGGGGAGTTTCTGATGGGTTCCACCACCACGGGAAGGTTTGAAGGCATGGGCCCACCGCCACAGGGATGTCCTGATGGGTTCCACCACCACGGGAAGGTTTGAAGGCATGGGCCCACCGCCATAGGGATGTCCTGAGGGGTTCCACCGCCACAGGGAGGTTCTAAGGCAACGGGTCACCACGACGGGGACTTTCTCCTGGGTTCCACCACCACGGGGACCTTCTAAGGCGTGGGGCCACCACCACGGGGACATTCTGATGGGTTCCACCGCCACGGGGAGGTTCGAAGGCGTGGGGCCCACCACCATGGCGATGTTCTGATGAGTTCCACTACCACGGGGAGGTTCTAAAGGCGCAGGGGAACCGCGACGGTGACGTTCTGATGTGTTTCACCACCACAGGGACGTTCGAAGGCACGGGGCCACCACCACGGCGACATTCTGATGGGTTCTACCGCCACATGGAGGTTCCAAGGCTTGGGGCCATTAGCACGTGGACATTCTGATGAGTTCCAACACCAGGGGGACGTTCGAAGGCAATGGGCCACCACCACGGGGACATTCTCATGGGTTCCACCACCACGTGGAGAGTCTAAGACATGGGGCCACCGCCACGGGGACATTCTGCTGCGTTCCACCACCACGGGAAGGTTCGAAGGCAGGAGCCCACGACCACGGCGATGCTCTGATGGGTTCCACCACAACGCGGACGTTCGAAGGCAGTGGGCCGCCACCATGGGGACGTTCTGTTGGGTTCCGCCTTCGCCGGGACGTTTTAAGGCACAGGGGAACCGCCATTGTGACGTTCTGATGGGTTCCACCACCACAGGGACTTTCTAAGGCAACGGGTCACAACCACAGGGACATTCTGATGGGTTCCACCACCACAGGGAGGTTCGAAGGCAGGGGCCCACCACCATGGTGATGTTCTGATGGGTTCCACCACCACGCGGAGGTTCTAAAGGCGCAGGGGAACCGCGACGGTGATGTTCTGATGGGTTTCACCACCAAGGGGAGGTTCTAAGGCGGGGGGCCACTGCCACGGGGACGTTCTGATGTGTTTCTCTGCCACGGGGAAGTTCTAAGGGAACGTGCCACCACGACAAAGACGTTTTGCTTGTTTCCAACACAACGGGCATGTTCTAAAGGCATGGGGCCATCGCCACTAGGACATTTTGATGGGTTCCACCGCCACACGGAGGTTCCAAGGCCTGGGGCTAAAATCGTGGAGATGTTCTGCTTTGTTCCACCACCACGGGTAGATTGGAAGGAGTGGGGCTACTAGCACGGGGACATTCTGATGGGTTCCACCACAACGGAGAGGTTATAAGCCACGGGACCACCACCATGGGGACGTTCTGCTTGGTTCCACAGCCACGGGGAGGTTCGAAGGAATGGGACCACCACCACGGTGACGTTCTGATGCGTTTCACCACCGCAGGGTCATTCTAAGGCAGGGGGCCACCACGACGGGGACGTTCTGATGGGTTCCACCACAACTGGGAGGTCTGCAGGCGTGGGACCACAACCACGGTGACGTTCTGATGGCTTTTGCTTACATGGGGAGTTTCTAAGGCGTGGGGCCACCATCACGGCGAGATTGTAAGGCATGGGACCACCGCCACGGGAACGTTCTGCTAAGTTCCACCACCACGGGGAGCGTTCGAAGGCGTGGGACCACGACCACGGTGACATTCTGATGGGTTCCACCACCACGGGGAGGTGCGAAGGCGTGGGGAAACCGCCACGGTGACGTTCTGCTGGGTTCCACCACCACGGGGATGTTCTAAGGCACGGGGCCACCTCCACGGGGACGTTCTGCTTGTTTCTGCAACCATGGGGAGGTTCGAAGGAATGGGACCACACCCACGGTGACGTTCTGATGGGTTCCAGCCCCACGGGGAGGTTCTAATGCGTGTGGCCACTGCCACGGGGACGTTCTGATGGCTTCCAGCCCCAAGGGGAAGTTCGAAGGCGTGGGGCCACCAGTGTGGGGACGTTCTGATGGGTTCCACTGCCACAGGGAGGTTCGAAGGCGTGGGACCACTGCCACGGTAACGTTCTAATGGCTTCCACTTACATGGGGAGCTTCTAAGGCGTGGGGCCACCATCACGGAGAGCTTGTAAGGCATGGGGCCACTGCCACGGCGATGTTCTGCTAAGATCCACCACCACGGGGAGGTTCGGAGACGTGTGATCACCACCATGGTGACATTCTTATGGGTTTCACCACCACGGGGAGGTTCCAAGGAGTGGAGCCACAACCACGGCGATGTTCTCATGGGTTCCACCACCATGAGGTGGTTGTATGGTACGGAGCAACCTCCACGGGGAGTTTCTGATGGGTTCCACCACCACGGGAAGGTTTGAAGGCATGGGCCCACCGCCACAGGGATGTCCTGATGGGTTCCACCACCACGGGAAGGTTTGAAGGCATGGGCCCACCGCCATAGGGATGTCCTGAGGGGTTCCACCGCCACAGGGAGGTTCTAAGGCAACGGGTCACCACGACGGGGACTTTCTCCTGGGTTCCACCACCACGGGGACCTTCTAAGGCGTGGGGCCACCACCACGGGGACATTCTGATGGGTTCCACCGCCACGGGGAGGTTCGAAGGCGTGGGGCCCACCACCATGGCGATGTTCTGATGAGTTCCACTACCACGGGGAGGTTCTAAAGGCGCAGGGGAACCGCGACGTTGACGTTCTGATGTGTTTCACCACCACAGGGACGTTCGAAGGCACGGGGCCACCACCACGGCGACATTCTGATGGGTTCTACCGCCACATGGAGGTTCCAAGGCTTGGGGCCATTAGCACGTGGACATTCTGATGAGTTCCACCACCAGGGGGACGTTCGAAGGCAATGGGCCACCACCACGGGGACATTCTCATGGGTTCCACCACCACGTGGAGAGTCTAAGACATGGGGCCACCGCCACGGGGACATTCTGCTGCGTTCCACCACCACGGGAAGGTTCGAAGGCAGGAGCCCACGACCACGGCGATGCTCTGATGGGTTCCACCACAACGCGGACGTTCGAAGGCAGTGGGCCACCACCATGGGGACGTTCTGTTGGGTTCCGCCTTCGCCGGGACGTTTTAAGGCACAGGGGAACCGCCATTGTGACGTTCTGATGGGTTCCACCACCACAGGGACTTTCTAAGGCAACGGGTCACAACCACAGGGACATTCTGATGGGTTCCACCACCACAGGGAGGTTCGAAGGCAGGGGCCCACCACCATGGTGATGTTCTGATGGGTTCCACCACCACGCGGAGGTTCTAAAGGCGCAGGGGAACCGCGACGGTGATGTTCTGATGGGTTTCACCACCAAGGGGAGGTTCTAAGGCGGGGGGCCACTGCCACGGGGACGTTCTGATGTGTTTCTCTGCCACGGGGAAGTTCTAAGGGAACGTGCCACCACGACAAAGACGTTTTGCTTGTTTCCAACACAACGGGCATGTTCTAAAGGCATGGGGCCATCGCCACTAGGACATTTTGATGGGTTCCACCGCCACACGGAGGTTCCAAGGCCTGGGGCTAAAATCGTGGAGATGTTCTGCTTTGTTCCACCACCACGGGTAGATTGGAAGGAGTGGGGCTACTAGCACGGGGACATTCTGATGGGTTCCACCACAACGGAGAGGTTATAAGCCACGGGACCACCACCATGGGGACGTTCTGCTTGGTTCCACAGCCACGGGGAGGTTCGAAGGAATGGGACTACCACCACGGTGACGTTCTGATGCGTTTCACCACCGCAGGGTCATTCTAAGGCAGGGGGCCACCACGACGGGGACGTTCTGATGGGTTCCACCACAACTGGGAGGTCTGCAGGCGTGGGACCACAACCACGGTGACGTTCTGATGGCTTTTGCTTACATGGGGAGCTTCTAAGGCGTGGGGCCACCATCACGGCGAGATTGTAAGGCATGGGACCACCGCCACGGGAACGTTCTGCTAAGTTCCACCACCACGGGGAGCGTTCGAAGGCGTGGGACCACGACCACGGTGACATTCTGATGGGTTCCACCACCACGGGGAGGTGCGAAGGCGTGGGGAAACCACCACGGGGACGTTCTGCTGGGTTCCACCACCACGGGGATGTTCTAAGGCACGGGGCCACCTCCACGGGGACGTTCTGCTTGTTTCTGCAACCATGGGGAGGTTCGAAGGAATGGGACCACACCCACGGTGACGTTCTGATGGGTTCCAGCCCCACGGGGAGGTTCTAATGCGTGTGGCCACTGCCACGGGGACGTTCTGATGGCTTCCAGCCTCAAGGGGAAGTTCGAAGGCGTGGGGCCACCAGTGTGGGGACGTTCTGATGGGTTCCACTGCCACAGGGAGGTTCGAAGGCGTGGGACCACTGCCACGGTAACGTTCTAATGGCTTCTACTTACATTGGGAGCTTCTAAGGCGTGGGGCCACCATCACGGAGAGACTCTAAGGCATGGGGCCACTGCCACGGCGATGTTCTGCTAAGATCCACCACCACGGGGAGGTTCGGAGACGTGTGATCACCACCATGGTGACATTCTTACGGGTTTCACCACCACGGGGAGGTTCCAAGGAGTGGAGCCACAACCACGGCGATGTTCTCATGGGTTCCACCACCATGAGGTGGTTGTATGGTACGGAGCAACCTCCACGGGGAGTTTCTGATGGGTTCCACCACCACGGGAAGGTTTGAAGGCATGGGCCCACCGCCACAGGGATGTCCTGATGGGTTCCTCCACCACCACGGGAAGGTTTGAAGGCATGGGCCCACCGCCATAGGGATGTCCTGAGGGGTTCCACCGCCACAGGGAGGTTCTAAGGCAACGGGTCACCACGACGGGGACTTTCTCCTGGGTTCCACCACCACGGGGACCTTCTAAGGCGTGGGGCCACCACCACGGGGACATTCTGATGGGTTCCACCGCCACGGGGAGGTTCGAAGGCGTGGGGCCCACCACCATGGCGATGTTCTGATGAGTTCCACTACCACGGGGAGGTTCTAAAGGCGCAGGGGAACCGCGACGGTGACGTTCTGATGTGTTTCACCACCACAGGGACGTTCGAAGGCACGGGGCCACCACCACGGCGACATTCTGATGGGTTCTACCGCCACATGGAGGTTCCAAGGCTTGGGGCCATTAGCACGTGGACATTCTGATGAGTTCCACCACCAGGGGGACGTTCGAAGGCAATGGGCCACCACCACGGGGACATTCTCATGGGTTCCACCACCACGTGGAGAGTCTAAGACATGGGGCCACCGCCACGGGGACATTCTGCTGCGTTCCACCACCACGGGAAGGTTCGAAGGCAGGAGCCCACGACCACGGCGATGCTCTGATGGGTTCCACCACAACGCGGACGTTCGAAGGCAGTGGGCCACCACCATGGGGACGTTCTGTTGGGTTCCGCCTTCGCCGGGACGTTTTAAGGCACAGGGGAACCGCCATTGTGACGTTCTGATGGGTTCCACCACCACAGGGACTTTCTAAGGCAACGGGTCACAACCACAGGGACATTCTGATGGGTTCCACCACCACAGGGAGGTTCGAAGGCAGGGGCCCACCACCATGGTGATGTTCTGATGGGTTCCACCACCACGCGGAGGTTCTAAAGGCGCAGGGGAACCGCGACGGTGATGTTCTGATGGGTTTCACCACCAAGGGGAGGTTCTAAGGCGGGGGGCCACTGCCACGGGGACGTTCTGATGTGTTTCTCTGCCACGGGGAAGTTCTAAGGGAACGTGCCACCACGACAAAGACGTTTTGCTTGTTTCCAACACAACGGGCATGTTCTAAAGGCATGGGGCCATCGCCATTAGGACATTTTGATGGGTTCCACCGCCACACGGAGGTTCCAAGGCCTGGGGCTAAAATCGTGGAGATGTTCTGCTTTGTTCCACCACCACGGGTAGATTGGAAGGAGTGGGGCTACTAGCACGGGGACATTCTGATGGGTTCCACCACAACGGAGAGGTTATAAGCCACGGGACCACCACCATGGGGACGTTCTGCTTGGTTCCACAGCCACGGGGAGGTTCGAAGGAATGGGACCACCACCACGGTGACGTTCTGATGCGTTTCACCACCGCAGGGTCATTCTAAGGCAGGGGGCCACCACGACGGGGACGTTCTGATGGGTTCCACCACAACTGGGAGGTCTGCAGGCGTGGGACCACAACCACGGTGACGTTCTGATGGCTTTTGCTTACATGGGGAGCTTCTAAGGCGTGGGGCCACCATCACGGCGAGATTGTAAGGCATGGGACCACCGCCACGGGAACGTTCTGCTAAGTTCCACCACCACGGGGAGCGTTCGAAGGCGTGGGACCACGACCACGGTGACATTCTGATGGGTTCCACCACCACGGGGAGGTGCGAAGGCGTGGGGAAACCGCCACGGTGACGTTCTGCTGGGTTCCACCACCACGGGGATGTTCTAAGGCACGGGGCCACCTCCACGGGGACGTTCTGCTTGTTTCTGCAACCATGGGGAGGTTCGAAGGAATGGGACCACACCCACGGTGACGTTCTGATGGGTTCCAGCCCCACGGGGAGGTTCTAATGCGTGTGGCCACTGCCACGGGGACGTTCTGATGGCTTCCAGCCCCAAGGGGAAGTTCGAAGGCGTGGGGCCACCAGTGTGGGGACGTTCTGATGGGTTCCACTGCCACAGGGAGGTTCGAAGGCGTGGGACCACTGCCACGGTAACGTTCTGCTGGGTTCCACCACCACGGGGTGGTTCGAAGGCTTGTGATGACCACCACACTGACGTGTTGCTGGGTTCCACTATCACGGAGAGCTTGTAAGGCATGGCGCCACCGCCACGGGGACGTTCTGCTAAGTTCCACCACAACGGGGAGGTTCGAAGGCATGGGACCACTACCACGGTAACGTTCTAATGGCTTCCACTTACATGGGGAGCTTCTAAGGCGTGGGGCCACCATCACGGAGAGACTCTAAGGCATGGGGCCACTGCCACGGCGATGTTCTGCTAAGATCCACCACCACGGGGAGGTTCGGAGACGTGTGATCACCACCATGGTGACATTCTTACGGGTTTCACCACCACGGGGAGGTTCCAAGGAGTGGAGCCACAACCACGGCGATGTTCTCATGGGTTCCACCACCATGAGGTGGTTGTATGGTACGGAGCAACCTCCACGGGGAGTTTCTGATGGGTTCCACCACCACGGGAAGGTTTGAAGGCATGGGCCCACCGCCACAGGGATGTCCTGATGGGTTCCACCACCACGGGAAGGTTTGAAGGCATGGGCCCACCGCCATAGGGATGTCCTGAGGGGTTCCACCGCCACAGGGAGGTTCTAAGGCAACGGGTCACCACGACGGGGACTTTCTCCTGGGTTCCACCACCACGGGGACCTTCTAAGGCGTGGGGCCACCACCACGGGGACATTCTGATGGGTTCCACCGCCACGGGGAGGTTCGAAGGCGTGGGGCCCACCACCATGGCGATGTTCTGATGAGTTCCACTACCACGGGGAGGTTCTAAAGGCGCAGGGGAACCGCGACGGTGACGTTCTGATGTGTTTCACCACCACAGGGACGTTCGAAGGCACGGGGCCACCACCACGGCGACATTCTGATGGGTTCTACCGCCACATGGAGGTTCCAAGGCTTGGGGCCATTAGCACGTGGACATTCTGATGAGTTCCAACACCAGGGGGACGTTCGAAGGCAATGGGCCACCACCACGGGGACATTCTCATGGGTTCCACCACCACGTGGAGAGTCTAAGACATGGGGCCACCGCCACGGGGACATTCTGCTGCGTTCCACCACCACGGGAAGGTTCGAAGGCAGGAGCCCACGACCACGGCGATGCTCTGATGGGTTCCACCACAACGCGGACGTTCGAAGGCAGTGGGCCACCACCATGGGGACGTTCTGTTGGGTTCCGCCTTCGCCGGGACGTTTTAAGGCACAGGGGAACCGCCATTGTGACGTTCTGATGGGTTCCACCACCACAGGGACTTTCTAAGGCAACGGGTCACAACCACAGGGACATTCTGATGGGTTCCACCACCACAGGGAGGTTCGAAGGCAGGGGCCCACCACCATGGTGATGTTCTGATGGGTTCCACCACCACGCGGAGGTTCTAAAGGCGCAGGGGAACCGCGACGGTGATGTTCTGATGGGTTTCACCACCAAGGGGAGGTTCTAAGGCGGGGGGCCACTGCCACGGGGACGTTCTGATGTGTTTCTCTGCCACGGGGAAGTTCTAAGGGAACGTGCCACCACGACAAAGACGTTTTGCTTGTTTCCAACACAACGGGCATGTTCTAAAGGCATGGGGCCATCGCCACTAGGACATTTTGATGGGTTCCACCGCCACACGGAGGTTCCAAGGCCTGGGGCTAAAATCGTGGAGATGTTCTGCTTTGTTCCACCACCACGGGTAGATTGGAAGGAGTGGGGCTACTAGCACGGGGACATTCTGATGGGTTCCACCACAACGGAGAGGTTATAAGCCACGGGACCACCACCATGGGGACGTTCTGCTTGGTTCCACAGCCACGGGGAGGTTCGAAGGAATGGGACCACCACCACGGTGACGTTCTGATGCGTTTCACCACCGCAGGGTCATTCTAAGGCAGGGGGCCACCATGACGGGGACGTTCTGATGGGTTCCACCACAACTGGGAGGTCTGCAGGCGTGGGACCACAACCACGGTGACGTTCTGATGGCTTTTGCTTACATGGGGAGCTTCTAAGGCGTGGGGCCACCATCACGGCGAGATTGTAAGGCATGGGACCACCGCCACGGGAACGTTCTGCTAAGTTCCACCACCACGGGGAGCGTTCGAAGGCGTGGGACCACGACCACGGTGACATTCTGATGGGTTCCACCACCACGGGGAGGTGCGAAGGCGTGGGGAAACCGCCACGGGGACGTTCTGCTGGGTTCCACCACCACGGGGATGTTCTAAGGCACGGGGCCACCTCCACGGGGACGTTCTGCTTGTTTCTGCAACCATGGGGAGGTTCGAAGGAATGGGACCACACCCACGGTGACGTTCTGATGGGTTCCACCACCACGGGGAGGTTCTAATGCGTGTGGCCACTGCCACGGGGACGTTCTGATGGCTTCCAGCCCCAAGGGGAAGTTCGAAGGCGTGGGGCCACCAGTGTGGGGATGTTCTGATGGGTTCCACTGCCACAGGGAGGTTCGAAGGCGTGGGACCACTGCCACGGTAATGTTCTGCTGGGTTCCACCACCACGGGGTGGTTCGAAGGCTTGTGATGACCACCACACTGACGTGTTGCTGGGTTCCACTATCACGGAGAGCTTGTAAGGCATGGCGCCACCGCCACGGGGACGTTCTGCTAAGTTCCACCACAACGGGGAGGTTCGAAGGCATGGGACCACTACCACGGTAACGTTCTAATGGCTTCCACTTACATGGGGAGCTTCTAAGGCCTGGGGCCACCATCACGGAGAGACTCTAAGGCATGGGGCCACTGCCACGGCGATGTTCTGCTAAGATCCACCACCACGGGGAGGTTCGGAGACGTGTGATCACCACCATGGTGACATTCTTACGGGTTTCACCACCACGGGGAGGTTCCAAGGAGTGGAGCCACAACCACGGCGATGTTCTCATGGGTTCCACCACCATGAGGTGGTTGTATGGTACGGAGCAACCTCCACGGGGAGTTTCTGATGGGTTCCACCACCACGGGAAGGTTTGAAGGCATGGGCCCACCGCCACAGGGATGTCCTGATGGGTTCCACCACCACGGGAAGGTTTGAAGGCATGGGCCCACCGCCATAGGGATGTCCTGAGGGGTTCCACCGCCACAGGGAGGTTCTAAGGCAACGGGTCACCACGACGGGGACTTTCTCCTGGGTTCCACCACCACGGGGACCTTCTAAGGCGTGGGGCCACCACCACGGGGACATTCTGATGGGTTCCACCGCCACGGGGAGGTTCGAAGGCGTGGGGCCCACCACCATGGCGATGTTCTGATGAGTTCCACTACCACGGGGAGGTTCTAAAGGCGCAGGGGAACCGCGACGGTGACGTTCTGATGTGTTTCACCACCACAGGGACGTTCGAAGGCACGGGGCCACCACCACGGCGACATTCTGATGGGTTCTACCGCCACATGGAGGTTCCAAGGCTTGGGGCCATTAGCACGTGGACATTCTGATGAGTTCCACCACCAGGGGGACGTTCGAAGGCAATGGGCCACCACCACGGGGACATTCTCATGGGTTCCACCACCACGTGGAGAGTCTAAGACATGGGGCCACCGCCACGGGGACATTCTGCTGCGTTCCACCACCACGGGAAGGTTCGAAGGCAGGAGCCCACGACCACGGCGATGCTCTGATGGGTTCCACCACAACGCGGACGTTCGAAGGCAGTGGGCCACCACCATGGGGACGTTCTGTTGGGTTCCGCCTTCGCCGGGACGTTTTAAGGCACAGGGGAACCGCCATTGTGACGTTCTGATGGGTTCCACCACCACAGGGACTTTCTAAGGCAACGGGTCACAACCACAGGGACATTCTGATGGGTTCCACCACCACAGGGAGGTTCGAAGGCAGGGGCCCACCACCATGGTGATGTTCTGATGGGTTCCACCACCACGCGGAGGTTCTAAAGGCGCAGGGGAACCGCGACGGTGATGTTCTGATGGGTTTCACCACCAAGGGGAGGTTCTAAGGCGGGGGGCCACTGCCACGGGGACGTTCTGATGTGTTTCTCTGCCACGGGGAAGTTCTAAGGGAACGTGCCACCACGACAAAGACGTTTTGCTTGTTTCCAACACAACGGGCATGTTCTAAAGGCATGGGGCCATCGCCACTAGGACATTTTGATGGGTTCCACCGCCACACGGAGGTTCCAAGGCCTGGGGCTAAAATCGTGGAGATGTTCTGCTTTGTTCCACCACCACGGGTAGATTGGAAGGAGTGGGGCTACTAGCACGGGGACATTCTGATGGGTTCCACCACAACGGAGAGGTTATAAGCCACGGGACCACCACCATGGGGACGTTCTGCTTGGTTCCACAGCCACGGGGAGGTTCGAAGGAATGGGACCACCACCACGGTGACGTTCTGATGCGTTTCACCACCGCAGGGTCATTCTAAGGCAGGGGGCCACCACGACGGGGACGTTCTGATGGGTTCCACCACAACTGGGAGGTCTGCAGGCGTGGGACCACAACCACGGTGACGTTCTGATGGCTTTTGCTTACATGGGGAGCTTCTAAGGCGTGGGGCCACCATCACGGCGAGATTGTAAGGCATGGGACCACCGCCACGGGAACGTTCTGCTAAGTTCCACCACCACGGGGAGCGTTCGAAGGCGTGGGACCACGACCACGGTGACATTCTGATGGGTTCCACCACCACGGGGAGGTGCGAAGGCGTGGGGAAACCGCCACGGTGACGTTCTGCTGGGTTCCACCACCACGGGGATGTTCTAAGGCACGGGGCCACCTCCACGGGGACGTTCTGCTTGTTTCTGCAACCATGGGGAGGTTCGAAGGAATGGGACCACACCCACGGTGACGTTCTGATGGGTTCCAGCCCCACGGGGAGGTTCTAATGCGTGTGGCCACTGCCACGGGGACGTTCTGATGGCTTCCAGCCCCAAGGGGAAGTTCGAAGGCGTGGGGCCACCAGTGTGGGGACGTTCTGATGGGTTCCACTGCCACAGGGAGGTTCGAAGGCGTGGGACCACTGCCACGGTAACGTTCTGCTGGGTTCCACCACCACGGGGTGGTTCGAAGGCTTGTGATGACCACCACACTGACGTGTTGCTGGGTTCCACTATCACGGAGAGCTTGTAAGGCATGGCGCCACCGCCACGGGGACGTTCTGCTAAGTTCCACCACAACGGGGAGGTTCGAAGGCATGGGACCACTACCACGGTAACGTTCTAATGGCTTCCACTTACATGGGGAGCTTCTAAGGCCTGGGGCCACCATCACGGAGAGACTCTAAGGCATGGGGCCACTGCCACGGCGATGTTCTGCTAAGATCCACCACCACGGGGAGGTTCGGAGACGTGTGATCACCACCATGGTGACATTCTTACGGGTTTCACCACCACGGGGAGGTTCCAAGGAGTGGAGCCACAACCACGGCGATGTTCTCATGGGTTCCACCACCATGAGGTGGTTGTATGGTACGGAGCAACCTCCACGGGGAGTTTCTGATGGGTTCCACCACCACGGGAAGGTTTGAAGGCATGGGCCCACCGCCACAGGGATGTCCTGATGGGTTCCACCACCACGGGAAGGTTTGAAGGCATGGGCCCACCGCCATAGGGATGTCCTGAGGGGTTCCACCGCCACAGGGAGGTTCTAAGGCAACGGGTCACCACGACGGGGACTTTCTCCTGGGTTCCACCACCACGGGGACCTTCTAAGGCGTGGGGCCACCACCACGGGGACATTCTGATGGGTTCCACCGCCACGGGGAGGTTCGAAGGCGTGGGGCCCACCACCATGGCGATGTTCTGATGAGTTCCACTACCACGGGGAGGTTCTAAAGGCGCAGGGGAACCGCGACGGTGACGTTCTGATGTGTTTCACCACCACAGGGACGTTCGAAGGCACGGGGCCACCACCATGGCGACATTCTGATGGGTTCTACCGCCACATGGAGGTTCCAAGGCTTGGGGCCATTAGCACGTGGACATTCTGATGAGTTCCACCACCAGGGGGACGTTCGAAGGCAATGGGCCACCACCACGGGGACATTCTCATGGGTTCCACCACCACGTGGAGAGTCTAAGACATGGGGCCACCGCCACGGGGACATTCTGCTGCGTTCCACCACCACGGGAAGGTTCGAAGGCAGGAGCCCACGACCACGGCGATGCTCTGATGGGTTCCACCACAACGCGGACGTTCGAAGGCAGTGGGCCACCACCATGGGGACGTTCTGTTGGGTTCCGCCTTCGCCGGGACGTTTTAAGGCACAGGGGAACCGCCATTGTGACGTTCTGATGGGTTCCACCACCACAGGGACTTTCTAAGGCAACGGGTCACAACCACAGGGACATTCTGATGGGTTCCACCACCACAGGGAGGTTCGAAGGCAGGGGCCCACCACCATGGTGATGTTCTGATGGGTTCCACCACCACGCGGAGGTTCTAAAGGCGCAGGGGAACCGCGACGGTGATGTTCTGATGGGTTTCACCACCAAGGGGAGGTTCTAAGGCGGGGGGCCACTGCCACGGGGACGTTCTGATGTGTTTCTCTGCCACGGGGAAGTTCTAAGG
Source organism: Platalea leucorodia (assembly GCF_965183815.1). Taxonomy (NCBI): domain Eukaryota; kingdom Metazoa; phylum Chordata; class Aves; order Pelecaniformes; family Threskiornithidae; genus Platalea; species Platalea leucorodia. Next base: position 94,382 of record NW_028121406.1, read on the forward strand.
GAACGTGCCACCACGACAAAGACGTTTTGCTTGTTTCCAACACAACGGGCATGTTCTAAAGGCATGGGGCCATCGCCACTAGGACATTTTGATGGGTTCCACCGCCACACGGAGGTTCCAAGGCCTGGGGCTAAAATCGTGGAGATGTTCTGCTTTGTTCCACCACCACGGGTAGATTGGAAGGAGTGGGGCTACTAGCACGGGGACATTCTGATGGGTTCCACCACAACGGAGAGGTTATAAGCCACGGGACCACCACCATGGGGACGTTCTGCTTGGTTCCACAGCCACGGGGAGGTTCGAAGGAATGGGACCACCACCACGGTGACGTTCTGATGCGTTTCACCACCGCAGGGTCATTCTAAGGCAGGGGGCCACCACGACGGGGACGTTCTGATGGGTTCCACCACAACTGGGAGGTCTGCAGGCGTGGGACCACAACCACGGTGACGTTCTGATGGCTTTTGCTTACATGGGGAGCTTCTAAGGCGTGGGGCCACCATCACGGCGAGATTGTAAGGCATGGGACCACCGCCACGGGAACGTTCTGCTAAGTTCCACCACCACGGGGAGCGTTCGAAGGCGTGGGACCACGACCACGGTGACATTCTGATGGGTTCCACCACCACGGGGAGGTGCGAAGGCGTGGGGAAACCGCCACGGGGACGTTCTGCTGGGTTCCACCACCACGGGGATGTTCTAAGGCACGGGGCCACCTCCACGGGTACGTTCTGCTTGTTTCTGCAATCATGGGGAGGTTCGAAGGAATGGGACCACACCCACGGTGACGTTCTGATGGGTTCCAGCCCCACGGGGAGGTTCTAATGCGTGTGGCCACTGCCACGGGGACGTTCCGATGGCTTCCAGCCCCAAGGGGAAGTTCGAAGGCGTGGGGCCACCAGTGTGGGGACGTTCTGATGGGTTCCACTGCCACAGGGAGGTTCGAAGGCGTGGGACCACTGCCACGGTAACGTTCTGCTGGGTTCCACCACCACGGGGTGGTTCGAAGGCTTGTGATGACCACCACACTGACGTGTTGCTGGGTTCCACTATCACGGAGAGCTTGTAAGGCATGGCGCCACCGCCACGGGGACGTTCTGCTAAGTTCCACCACAACGGGGAGGTTCGAAGGCATGGGACCACTACCACGGTAACGTTCTAATGGCTTCCACTTACATGGGGAGCTTCTAAGGCGTGGGGCCACCATCACGGAGAGACTCTAAGGCATGGGGCCACTGCCACGGCGATGTTCTGCTAAGATCCACCACCACGGGGAGGTTCGGAGACGTGTGATCACCACCATGGTGACATTCTTACGGGTTTCACCACCACGGGGAGGTTCCAAGGAGTGGAGCCACAACCACGGCGATGTTCTCATGGGTTCCACCACCATGAGGTGGTTGTATGGTACGAGCAACCTCCACGGGGAGTTTCTGATGGGTTCCACCACCACGGGAAGGTTTGAAGGCATGGGCCCACCGCCACAGGGATGTCCTGATGGGTTCCACCACCACGGGAAGGTTTGAAGGCATGGGCCCACCGCCATAGGGATGTCCTGAGGGGTTCCACCGCCACAGGGAGGTTCTAAGGCAACGGGTCACCACGACGGGGACTTTCTCCTGGGTTCCACCACCACGGGGACCTTCTAAGGCGTGGGGCCACCACCACGGGGACATTCTGATGGGTTCCACCGCCACGGGGAGGTTCGAAGGCGTGGGGCCCACCACCATGGCGATGTTCTGATGAGTTCCACTACCACGGGGAGGTTCTAAAGGCGCAGGGGAACCGCGACGGTGACGTTCTGATGTGTTTCACCACCACAGGGACGTTCGAAGGCACGGGGCCACCACCACGGCGACATTCTGATGGGTTCTACCGCCACATGGAGGTTCCAAGGCTTGGGGCCATTAGCACGTGGACATTCTGATGAGTTCCACCACCAGGGGGACGTTCGAAGGCAATGGGCCACCACCACGGGGACATTCTCATGGGTTCCACCACCACGTGGAGAGTCTAAGACATGGGGCCACCGCCACGGGGACATTCTGCTGCGTTCCACCACCACGGGAAGGTTCGAAGGCAGGAGCCCACGACCACGGCGATGCTCTGATGGGTTCCACCACAACGCGGACGTTCGAAGGCAGTGGGCCACCACCATGGGGACGTTCTGTTGGGTTCCGCCTTCGCCGGGACGTTTTAAGGCACAGGGGAACCGCCATTGTGACGTTCTGATGGGTTCCACCACCACAGGGACTTTCTAAGGCAACGGGTCACAACCACAGGGACATTCTGATGGGTTCCACCACCACAGGGAGGTTCGAAGGCAGGGGCCCACCACCATGGTGATGTTCTGATGGGTTCCACCACCACGCGGAGGTTCTAAAGGCGCAGGGGAACCGCGACGGTGATGTTCTGATGGGTTTCACCACCAAGGGGAGGTTCTAAGGCGGGGGGCCACTGCCACGGGGACGTTCTGATGTGTTTCTCTGCCACGGGGAAGTTCTAAGGGAACGTGCCACCACGACAAAGACGTTTTGCTTGTTTCCAACACAACGGGCATGTTCTAAAGGCATGGGGCCATCGCCACTAGGACATTTTGATGGGTTCCACCGCCACACGGAGGTTCCAAGGCCTGGGGCTAAAATCGTGGAGATGTTCTGCTTTGTTCCACCACCACGGGTAGATTGGAAGGAGTGGGGCTACTAGCACGGGGACATTCTGATGGGTTCCACCACAACGGAGAGGTTATAAGCCACGGGACCACCACCATGGGGACGTTCTGCTTGGTTCCACAGCCACGGGGAGGTTCGAAGGAATGGGACCACCACCACGGTGACGTTCTGATGCGTTTCACCACCGCAGGGTCATTCTAAGGCAGGGGGCCACCACGACGGGGACGTTCTGATGGGTTCCACCACAACTGGGAGGTCTGCAGGCGTGGGACCACAACCACGGTGACGTTCTGATGGCTTTTGCTTACATGGGGAGCTTCTAAGGCGTGGGGCCACCATCACGGCGAGATTGTAAGGCATGGGACCACCGCCACGGGAACGTTCTGCTAAGTTCCACCACCACGGGGAGCGTTCGAAGGCGTGGGACCACGACCACGGTGACATTCTGATGGGTTCCACCACCACGGGGAGGTGCGAAGGCGTGGGGAAACCGCCACGGGGACGTTCTGCTGGGTTCCACCACCACGGGGATGTTCTAAGGCACGGGGCCACCTCCACGGGGACGTTCTGCTTGTTTCTGCAACCATGGGGAGGTTCGAAGGAATGGGACCACACCCACGGTGACGTTCTGATGGGTTCCAGCCCCACGGGGAGGTTCTAATGCGTGTGGCCACTGCCACGGGGACGTTCTGATGGCTTCCAGCCCCAAGGGGAAGTTCGAAGGCGTGGGGCCACCAGTGTGGGGACGTTCTGATGGGTTCCACTGCCACAGGGAGGTTCGAAGGCGTGGGACCACTGCCACGGTAACGTTCTGCTGGGTTCCACCACCACGGGGTGGTTCGAAGGCTTGTGATGACCACCACACTGACGTGTTGCTGGGTTCCACTATCACGGAGAGCTTGTAAGGCATGGCGCCACCGCCACGGGGACGTTCTGCTAAGTTCCACCACAACGGGGAGGTTCGAAGGCATGGGACCACTACCACGGTAACGTTCTAATGGCTTCCACTTACATGGGGAGCTTCTAAGGCCTGGGGCCACCATCACGGAGAGACTCTAAGGCATGGGGCCACTGCCACGGCGATGTTCTGCTAAGATCCACCACCACGGGGAGGTTCGGAGACGTGTGATCACCACCATGGTGACATTCTTACGGGTTTCACCACCACGGGGAGGTTCCAAGGAGTGGAGCCACAACCACGGCGATGTTCTCATGGGTTCCACCACCATGAGGTGGTTGTATGGTACGGAGCAACCTCCACGGGGAGTTTCTGATGGGTTCCACCACCACGGGAAGGTTTGAAGGCATGGGCCCACCGCCACAGGGATGTCCTGATGGGTTCCACCACCACGGGAAGGTTTGAAGGCATGGGCCCACCGCCATAGGGATGTCCTGAGGGGTTCCACCGCCACAGGGAGGTTCTAAGGCAACGGGTCACCACGACGGGGACTTTCTCCTGGGTTCCACCACCACGGGGACCTTCTAAGGCGTGGGGCCACCACCACGGGGACATTCTGATGGGTTCCACCGCCACGGGGAGGTTCGAAGGCGTGGGGCCCACCACCATGGCGATGTTCTGATGAGTTCCACTACCACGGGGAGGTTCTAAAGGCGCAGGGGAACCGCGACGGTGACGTTCTGATGTGTTTCACCACCACAGGGACGTTCGAAGGCACGGGGCCACCACCACGGCGACATTCTGATGGGTTCTACCGCCACATGGAGGTTCCAAGGCTTGGGGCCATTAGCACGTGGACATTCTGATGAGTTCCACCACCAGGGGGACGTTCGAAGGCAATGGGCCACCACCACGGGGACATTCTCATGGGTTCCACCACCACGTGGAGAGTCTAAGACATGGGGCCACCGCCACGGGGACATTCTGCTGCGTTCCACCACCACGGGAAGGTTCGAAGGCAGGAGCCCACGACCACGGCGATGCTCTGATGGGTTCCACCACAACGCGGACGTTCGAAGGCAGTGGGCCACCACCATGGGGACGTTCTGTTGGGTTCCGCCTTCGCCGGGACGTTTTAAGGCACAGGGGAACCGCCATTGTGACGTTCTGATGGGTTCCACCACCACAGGGACTTTCTAAGGCAACGGGTCACAACCACAGGGACATTCTGATGGGTTCCACCACCACAGGGAGGTTCGAAGGCAGGGGCCCACCACCATGGTGATGTTCTGATGGGTTCCACCACCACGCGGAGGTTCTAAAGGCGCAGGGGAACCGCGACGGTGATGTTCTGATGGGTTTCACCACCAAGGGGAGGTTCTAAGGCGGGGGGCCACTGCCACGGGGACGTTCTGATGTGTTTCTCTGCCACGGGGAAGTTCTAAGGGAACGTGCCACCACGACAAAGACGTTTTGCTTGTTTCCAACACAACGGGCATGTTCTAAAGGCATGGGGCCATCGCCACTAGGACATTTTGATGGGTTCCACCGCCACACGGAGGTTCCAAGGCCTGGGGCTAAAATCGTGGAGATGTTCTGCTTTGTTCCACCACCACGGGTAGATTGGAAGGAGTGGGGCTACTAGCACGGGGACATTCTGATGGGTTCCACCACAACGGAGAGGTTATAAGCCACGGGACCACCACCATGGGGACGTTCTGCTTGGTTCCACAGCCACGGGGAGGTTCGAAGGAATGGGACCACCACCACGGTGACGTTCTGATGCGTTTCACCACCGCAGGGTCATTCTAAGGCAGGGGGCCACCACGACGGGGACGTTCTGATGGGTTCCACCACAACTGGGAGGTCTGCAGGCGTGGGACCACAACCACGGTGACGTTCTGATGGCTTTTGCTTACATGGGGAGCTTCTAAGGCGTGGGGCCACCATCACGGCGAGATTGTAAGGCATGGGACCACCGCCACGGGAACGTTCTGCTAAGTTCCACCACCACGGGGAGCGTTCGAAGGCGTGGGACCACGACCACGGTGACATTCTGATGGGTTCCACCACCACGGGGAGGTGCGAAGGCGTGGGGAAACCGCCACGGTGACGTTCTGCTGGGTTCCACCACCACGGGGATGTTCTAAGGCACGGGGCCACCTCCACGGGGACGTTCTGCTTGTTTCTGCAACCATGGGGAGGTTCGAAGGAATGGGACCACACCCACGGTGACGTTCTGATGGGTTCCAGCCCCACGGGGAGGTTCTAATGCGTGTGGCCACTGCCACGGGGACGTTCTGATGGCTTCCAGCCCCAAGGGGAAGTTCGAAGGCGTGGGGCCACCAGTGTGGGGACGTTCTGATGGGTTCCACTGCCACAGGGAGGTTCGAAGGCGTGGGACCACTGCCACGGTAACGTTCTGCTGGGTTCCACCACCACGGGGTGGTTCGAAGGCTTGTGATGACCACCACACTGACGTGTTGCTGGGTTCCACTATCACGGAGAGCTTGTAAGGCATGGCGCCACCGCCACGGGGACGTTCTGCTAAGTTCCACCACAACGGGGAGGTTCGAAGGCATGGGACCACTACCACGGTAACGTTCTAATGGCTTCCACTTACATGGGGAGCTTCTAAGGCCTGGGGCCACCATCACGGAGAGACTCTAAGGCATGGGGCCACTGCCACGGCGATGTTCTGCTAAGATCCACCACCACGGGGAGGTTCGGAGACGTGTGATCACCACCATGGTGACATTCTTACGGGTTTCACCACCACGGGGAGGTTCCAAGGAGTGGAGCCACAACCACGGCGATGTTCTCATGGGTTCCACCACCATGAGGTGGTTGTATGGTACGGAGCAACCTCCACGGGGAGTTTCTGATGGGTTCCACCACCACGGGAAGGTTTGAAGGCATGGGCCCACCGCCACAGGGATGTCCTGATGGGTTCCACCACCACGGGAAGGTTTGAAGGCATGGGCCCACCGCCATAGGGATGTCCTGAGGGGTTCCACCGCCACAGGGAGGTTCTAAGGCAACGGGTCACCACGACGGGGACTTTCTCCTGGGTTCCACCACCACGGGGACCTTCTAAGGCGTGGGGCCACCACCACGGGGACATTCTGATGGGTTCCACCGCCACGGGGAGGTTCGAAGGCGTGGGGCCCACCACCATGGCGATGTTCTGATGAGTTCCACTACCACGGGGAGGTTCTAAAGGCGCAGGGGAACCGCGACGGTGACGTTCTGATGTGTTTCACCACCACAGGGACGTTCGAAGGCACGGGGCCACCACCACGGCGACATTCTGATGGGTTCTACCGCCACATGGAGGTTCCAAGGCTTGGGGCCATTAGCACGTGGACATTCTGATGAGTTCCACCACCAGGGGGACGTTCGAAGGCAATGGGCCACCACCACGGGGACATTCTCATGGGTTCCACCACCACGTGGAGAGTCTAAGACATGGGGCCACCGCCACGGGGACATTCTGCTGCGTTCCACCACCACGGGAAGGTTCGAAGGCAGGAGCCCACGACCACGGCGATGCTCTGATGGGTTCCACCACAACGCGGACGTTCGAAGGCAGTGGGCCACCACCATGGGGACGTTCTGTTGGGTTCCGCCTTCGCCGGGACGTTTTAAGGCACAGGGGAACCGCCATTGTGACGTTCTGATGGGTTCCACCACCACAGGGACTTTCTAAGGCAACGGGTCACAACCACAGGGACATTCTGATGGGTTCCACCACCACAGGGAGGTTCGAAGGCAGGGGCCCACCACCATGGTGATGTTCTGATGGGTTCCACCACCACGCGGAGGTTCTAAAGGCGCAGGGGAACCGCGACGGTGATGTTCTGATGGGTTTCACCACCAAGGGGAGGTTCTAAGGCGGGGGGCCACTGCCACGGGGACGTTCTGATGTGTTTCTCTGCCACGGGGAAGTTCTAAGGGAACGTGCCACCACGACAAAGACGTTTTGCTTGTTTCCAACACAACGGGCATGTTCTAAAGGCATGGGGCCATCGCCACTAGGACATTTTGATGGGTTCCACCGCCACACGGAGGTTCCAAGGCCTGGGGCTAAAATCGTGGAGATGTTCTGCTTTGTTCCACCACCACGGGTAGATTGGAAGGAGTGGGGCTACTAGCACGGGGACATTCTGATGGGTTCCACCACAACGGAGAGGTTATAAGCCACGGGACCACCACCATGGGGACGTTCTGCTTGGTTCCACAGCCACGGGGAGGTTCGAAGGAATGGGACCACCACCACGGTGACGTTCTGATGCGTTTCACCACCGCAGGGTCATTCTAAGGCAGGGGGCCACCACGACGGGGACGTTCTGATGGGTTCCACCACAACTGGGAGGTCTGCAGGCGTGGGACCACAACCACGGTGACGTTCTGATGGCTTTTGCTTACATGGGGAGCTTCTAAGGCGTGGGGCCACCATCACGGCGAGATTGTAAGGCATGGGACCACCGCCACGGGAACGTTCTGCTAAGTTCCACCACCACGGGGAGCGTTCGAAGGCGTGGGACCACGACCACGGTGACATTCTGATGGGTTCCACCACCACGGGGAGGTGCGAAGGCGTGGGGAAACCGCCACGGGGACGTTCTGCTGGGTTCCACCACCACGGGGATGTTCTAAGGCACGGGGCCACCTCCACGGGGACGTTCTGCTTGTTTCTGCAACCATGGGGAGGTTCGAAGGAATGGGACCACACCCACGGTGACGTTCTGATGGGTTCCAGCCCCACGGGGAGGTTCTAATGCGTGTGGCCACTGCCACGGGGACGTTCCGATGGCTTCCAGCCCCAAGGGGAAGTTCGAAGGCGTGGGGCCACCAGTGTGGGGACGTTCTGATGGGTTCCACTGCCACAGGGAGGTTCGAAGGCGTGGGACCACTGCCACGGTAACGTTCTGCTGGGTTCCACCACCACGGGGTGGTTCGAAGGCTTGTGATGACCACCACACTGACGTGTTGCTGGGTTCCACTATCACGGAGAGCTTGTAAGGCATGGCGCCACCGCCACGGGGACGTTCTGCTAAGTTCCACCACAACGGGGAGGTTCGAAGGCATGGGACCACTACCACGGTAACGTTCTAATGGCTTCCACTTACATGGGGAGCTTCTAAGGCGTGGGGCCACCATCACGGAGAGACTCTAAGGCATGGGGCCACTGCCACGGCGATGTTCTGCTAAGATCCACCACCACGGGGAGGTTCGGAGACGTGTGATCACCACCATGGTGACATTCTTACGGGTTTCACCACCACGGGGAGGTTCCAAGGAGTGGAGCCACAACCACGGCGATGTTCTCATGGGTTCCACCACCATGAGGTGGTTGTATGGTACGGAGCAACCTCCACGGGGAGTTTCTGATGGGTTCCACCACCACGGGAAGGTTTGAAGGCATGGGCCCACCGCCACAGGGATGTCCTGATGGGTTCCACCACCACGGGAAGGTTTGAAGGCATGGGCCCACCGCCATAGGGATGTCCTGAGGGGTTCCACCGCCACAGGGAGGTTCTAAGGCAACGGGTCACCACGACGGGGACTTTCTCCTGGGTTCCACCACCACGGGGACCTTCTAAGGCGTGGGGCCACCACCACGGGGACATTCTGATGGGTTCCACCGCCACGGGGAGGTTCGAAGGCGTGGGGCCCACCACCATGGCGATGTTCTGATGAGTTCCACTACCACGGGGAGGTTCTAAAGGCGCAGGGGAACCGCGACGGTGACGTTCTGATGTGTTTCACCACCACAGGGACGTTCGAAGGCACGGGGCCACCACCACGGCGACATTCTGATGGGTTCTACCGCCACATGGAGGTTCCAAGGCTTGGGGCCATTAGCACGTGGACATTCTGATGAGTTCCACCACCAGGGGGACGTTCGAAGGCAATGGGCCACCACCACGGGGACATTCTCATGGGTTCCACCACCACGTGGAGAGTCTAAGACATGGGGCCACCGCCACGGGGACATTCTGCTGCGTTCCACCACCACGGGAAGGTTCGAAGGCAGGAGCCCACGACCACGGCGATGCTCTGATGGGTTCCACCACAACGCGGACGTTCGAAGGCAGTGGGCCACCACCATGGGGACGTTCTGTTGGGTTCCGCCTTCGCCGGGACGTTTTAAGGCACAGGGGAACCGCCATTGTGACGTTCTGATGGGTTCCACCACCACAGGGACTTTCTAAGGCAACGGGTCACAACCACAGGGACATTCTGATGGGTTCCACCACCACAGGGAGGTTCGAAGGCAGGGGCCCACCACCATGGTGATGTTCTGATGGGTTCCACCACCACGCGGAGGTTCTAAAGGCGCAGGGGAACCGCGACGGTGATGTTCTGATGGGTTTCACCACCAAGGGGAGGTTCTAAGGCGGGGGGCCACTGCCACGGGGACGTTCTGATGTGTTTCTCTGCCACGGGGAAGTTCTAAGGGAACGTGCCACCACGACAAAGACGTTTTGCTTGTTTCCAACACAACGGGCATGTTCTAAAGGCATGGGGCCATCGCCACTAGGACATTTTGATGGGTTCCACCGCCACACGGAGGTTCCAAGGCCTGGGGCTAAAATCGTGGAGATGTTCTGCTTTGTTCCACCACCACGGGTAGATTGGAAGGAGTGGGGCTACTAGCACGGGGACATTCTGATGGGTTCCACCACAACGGAGAGGTTATAAGCCACGGGACCACCACCATGGGGACGTTCTGCTTGGTTCCACAGCCACGGGGAGGTTCGAAGGAATGGGACCACCACCACGGTGACGTTCTGATGCGTTTCACCACCGCAGGGTCATTCTAAGGCAGGGGGCCACCACGACGGGGACGTTCTGATGGGTTCCACCACAACTGGGAGGTCTGCAGGCGTGGGACCACAACCACGGTGACGTTCTGATGGCTTTTGCTTACATGGGGAGCTTCTAAGGCGTGGGGCCACCATCACGGCGAGATTGTAAGGCATGGGACCACCGCCACGGGAACGTTCTGCTAAGTTCCACCACCACGGGGAGCGTTCGAAGGCGTGGGACCACGACCACGGTGACATTCTGATGGGTTCCACCACCACGGGGAGGTGCGAAGGCGTGGGGAAACCGCCACGGGGACGTTCTGCTGGGTTCCACCACCACGGGGATGTTCTAAGGCACGGGGCCACCTCCACGGGTACGTTCTGCTTGTTTCTGCAATCATGGGGAGGTTCGAAGGAATGGGACCACACCCACGGTGACGTTCTGATGGGTTCCAGCCCCACGGGGAGGTTCTAATGCGTGTGGCCACTGCCACGGGGACGTTCCGATGGCTTCCAGCCCCAAGGGGAAGTTCGAAGGCGTGGGGCCACCAGTGTGGGGACGTTCTGATGGGTTCCACTGCCACAGGGAGGTTCGAAGGCGTGGGACCACTGCCACGGTAACGTTCTGCTGGGTTCCACCACCACGGGGTGGTTCGAAGGCTTGTGATGACCACCACACTGACGTGTTGCTGGGTTCCACTATCACGGAGAGCTTGTAAGGCATGGCGCCACCGCCACGGGGACGTTCTGCTAAGTTCCACCACAACGGGGAGGTTCGAAGGCATGGGACCACTACCACGGTAACGTTCTAATGGCTTCCACTTACATGGGGAGCTTCTAAGGCGTGGGGCCACCATCACGGAGAGACTCTAAGGCATGGGGCCACTGCCACGGCGATGTTCTGCTAAGATCCACCACCACGGGGAGGTTCGGAGACGTGTGATCACCACCATGGTGACATTCTTACGGGTTTCACCACCACGGGGAGGTTCCAAGGAGTGGAGCCACAACCACGGCGATGTTCTCATGGGTTCCACCACCATGAGGTGGTTGTATGGTACGAGCAACCTCCACGGGGAGTTTCTGATGGGTTCCACCACCACGGGAAGGTTTGAAGGCATGGGCCCACCGCCACAGGGATGTCCTGATGGGTTCCACCACCACGGGAAGGTTTGAAGGCATGGGCCCACCGCCATAGGGATGTCCTGAGGGGTTCCACCGCCACAGGGAGGTTCTAAGGCAACGGGTCACCACGACGGGGACTTTCTCCTGGGTTCCACCACCACGGGGACCTTCTAAGGCGTGGGGCCACCACCACGGGGACATTCTGATGGGTTCCACCGCCACGGGGAGGTTAGAAGGCGTGGGGCCACCACCACGGGGACATTCTGATGGGTTCCACCGCCACGGGGAGGTTCGAAGGCGTGGGGCCCACCACCATGGCGATGTTCTGATGAGTTCCACTACCACGGGGAGGTTCTAAAGGCGCAGGGGAACCGCGACGGTGACGTTCTGATGTGTTTCACCACCACAGGGACGTTCGAAGGCACGGGGCCACCACCACGGCGACATTCTGATGGGTTCTACCGCCACATGGAGGTTCCAAGGCTTGGGGCCATTAGCACGTGGACATTCTGATGAGTTCCACCACCAGGGGGACGTTCGAAGGCAATGGGCCACCACCACGGGGACATTCTCATGGGTTCCACCACCACGTGGAGAGTCTAAGACATGGGGCCACCGCCACGGGGACATTCTGCTGCGTTCCACCACCACGGGAAGGTTCGAAGGCAGGAGCCCACGACCACGGCGATGCTCTGATGGGTTCCACCACAACGCGGACGTTCGAAGGCAGTGGGCCACCACCATGGGGACGTTCTGTTGGGTTCCGCCTTCGCCGGGACGTTTTAAGGCACAGGGGAACCGCCATTGTGACGTTCTGATGGGTTCCACCACCACAGGGACTTTCTAAGGCAACGGGTCACAACCACAGGGACATTCTGATGGGTTCCACCACCACAGGGAGGTTCGAAGGCAGGGGCCCACCACCATGGTGATGTTCTGATGGGTTCCACCACCACGCGGAGGTTCTAAAGGCGCAGGGGAACCGCGACGGTGATGTTCTGATGGGTTTCACCACCAAGGGGAGGTTCTAAGGCGGGGGGCCACTGCCACGGGGACGTTCTGATGTGTTTCTCTGCCACGGGGAAGTTCTAAGGGAACGTGCCACCACGACAAAGACGTTTTGCTTGTTTCCAACACAACGGGCATGTTCTAAAGGCATGGGGCCATCGCCACTAGGACATTTTGATGGGTTCCACCGCCACACGGAGGTTCCAAGGCCTGGGGCTAAAATCGTGGAGATGTTCTGCTTTGTTCCACCACCACGGGTAGATTGGAAGGAGTGGGGCTACTAGCACGGGGACATTCTGATGGGTTCCACCACAACGGAGAGGTTATAAGCCACGGGACCACCACCATGGGGACGTTCTGCTTGGTTCCACAGCCACGGGGAGGTTCGAAGGAATGGGACCACCACCACGGTGACGTTCTGATGCGTTTCACCACCGCAGGGTCATTCTAAGGCAGGGGGCCACCACGACGGGGACGTTCTGATGGGTTCCACCACAACTGGGAGGTCTGCAGGCGTGGGACCACAACCACGGTGACGTTCTGATGGCTTTTGCTTACATGGGGAGCTTCTAAGGCGTGGGGCCACCATCACGGCGAGATTGTAAGGCATGGGACCACCGCCACGGGAACGTTCTGCTAAGTTCCACCACCACGGGGAGCGTTCGAAGGCGTGGGACCACGACCACGGTGACATTCTGATGGGTTCCACCACCACGGGGAGGTGCGAAGGCGTGGGGAAACCGCCACGGGGACGTTCTGCTGGGTTCCACCACCACGGGGATGTTCTAAGGCACGGGGCCACCTCCACGGGGACGTTCTGCTTGTTTCTGCAACCATGGGGAGGTTCGAAGGAATGGGACCACACCCACGGTGACGTTCTGATGGGTTCCAGCCCCACGGGGAGGTTCTAATGCGTGTGGCCACTGCCACGGGGACGTTCTGATGGCTTCCAGCCCCAAGGGGAAGTTCGAAGGCGTGGGGCCACCAGTGTGGGGACGTTCTGATGGGTTCCACTGCCACAGGGAGGTTCGAAGGCGTGGGACCACTGCCACGGTAACGTTCTGCTGGGTTCCACCACCACGGGGTGGTTCGAAGGCTTGTGATGACCACCACACTGACGTGTTGCTGGGTTCCACTATCACGGAGAGCTTGTAAGGCATGGCGCCACCGCCACGGGGACGTTCTGCTAAGTTCCACCACAACGGGGAGGTTCGAAGGCATGGGACCACTACCACGGTAACGTTCTAATGGCTTCCACTTACATGGGGAGCTTCTAAGGCGTGGGGCCACCATCACGGAGAGACTCTAAGGCATGGGGCCACTGCCACGGCGATGTTCTGCTAAGATCCACCACCACGGGGAGGTTCGGAGACGTGTGATCACCACCATGGTGACATTCTTACGGGTTTCACCACCACGGGGAGGTTCCAAGGAGTGGAGCCACAACCACGGCGATGTTCTCATGGGTTCCACCACCATGAGGTGGTTGTATGGTACGGAGCAACCTCCACGGGGAGTTTCTGATGGGTTCCACCACCACGGGAAGGTTTGAAGGCATGGGCCCACCGCCACAGGGATGTCCTGATGGGTTCCACCACCACGGGAAGGTTTGAAGGCATGGGCCCACCGCCATAGGGATGTCCTGAGGGGTTCCACCGCCACAGGGAGGTTCTAAGGCAACGGGTCACCACGACGGGGACTTTCTCCTGGGTTCCACCACCACGGGGACCTTCTAAGGCGTGGGGCCACCACCACGGGGACATTCTGATGGGTTCCACCGCCACGGGGAGGTTCGAAGGCGTGGGGCCCACCACCATGGCGATGTTCTGATGAGTTCCACTACCACGGGGAGGTTCTAAAGGCGCAGGGGAACCGCGACGGTGACGTTCTGATGTGTTTCACCACCACAGGGACGTTCGAAGGCACGGGGCCACCACCACGGCGACATTCTGATGGGTTCTACCGCCACATGGAGGTTCCAAGGCTTGGGGCCATTAGCACGTGGACATTCTGATGAGTTCCACCACCAGGGGGACGTTCGAAGGCAATGGGCCACCACCACGGGGACATTCTCATGGGTTCCACCACCACGTGGAGAGTCTAAGACATGGGGCCACCGCCACGGGGACATTCTGCTGCGTTCCACCACCACGGGAAGGTTCGAAGGCAGGAGCCCACGACCACGGCGATGCTCTGATGGGTTCCACCACAACGCGGACGTTCGAAGGCAGTGGGCCACCACCATGGGGACGTTCTGTTGGGTTCCGCCTTCGCCGGGACGTTTTAAGGCACAGGGGAACCGCCATTGTGACGTTCTGATGGGTTCCACCACCACAGGGACTTTCTAAGGCAACGGGTCACAACCACAGGGACATTCTGATGGGTTCCACCACCACAGGGAGGTTCGAAGGCAGGGGCCCACCACCATGGTGATGTTCTGATGGGTTCCACCACCACGCGGAGGTTCTAAAGGCGCAGGGGAACCGCGACGGTGATGTTCTGATGGGTTTCACCACCAAGGGGAGGTTCTAAGGCGGGGGGCCACTGCCACGGGGACGTTCTGATGTGTTTCTCTGCCACGGGGAAGTTCTAAGGGAACGTGCCACCACGACAAAGACGTTTTGCTTGTTTCCAACACAACGGGCATGTTCTAAAGGCATGGGGCCATCGCCACTAGGACATTTTGATGGGTTCCACCGCCACACGGAGGTTCCAAGGCCTGGGGCTAAAATCGTGGAGATGTTCTGCTTTGTTCCACCACCACGGGTAGATTGGAAGGAGTGGGGCTACTAGCACGGGGACATTCTGATGGGTTCCACCACAACGGAGAGGTTATAAGCCACGGGACCACCACCATGGGGACGTTCTGCTTGGTTCCACAGCCACGGGGAGGTTCGAAGGAATGGGACCACCACCACGGTGACGTTCTGATGCGTTTCACCACCGCAGGGTCATTCTAAGGCAGGGGGCCACCACGACGGGGACGTTCTGATGGGTTCCACCACAACTGGGAGGTCTGCAGGCGTGGGACCACAACCACGGTGACGTTCTGATGGCTTTTGCTTACATGGGGAGCTTCTAAGGCGTGGGGCCACCATCACGGCGAGATTGTAAGGCATGGGACCACCGCCACGGGAACGTTCTGCTAAGTTCCACCACCACGGGGAGCGTTCGAAGGCGTGGGACCACGACCACGGTGACATTCTGATGGGTTCCACCACCACGGGGAGGTGCGAAGGCGTGGGGAAACCGCCACGGGGACGTTCTGCTGGGTTCCACCACCACGGGGATGTTCTAAGGCACGGGGCCACCTCCACGGGGACGTTCTGCTTGTTTCTGCAACCATGGGGAGGTTCGAAGGAATGGGACCACACCCACGGTGACGTTCTGATGGGTTCCAGCCCCACGGGGAGGTTCTAATGCGTGTGGCCACTGCCACGGGGACGTTCTGATGGCTTCCAGCCCCAAGGGGAAGTTCGAAGGCGTGGGGCCACCAGTGTGGGGACGTTCTGATGGGTTCCACTGCCACAGGGAGGTTCGAAGGCGTGGGACCACTGCCACGGTAACGTTCTGCTGGGTTCCACCACCACGGGGTGGTTCGAAGGCTTGTGATGACCACCACACTGACGTGTTGCTGGGTTCCACTATCACGGAGAGCTTGTAAGGCATGGCGCCACCGCCACGGGGACGTTCTGCTAAGTTCCACCACAACGGGGAGGTTCGAAGGCATGGGACCACTACCACGGTAACGTTCTAATGGCTTCCACTTACATGGGGAGCTTCTAAGGCGTGGGGCCACCATCACGGAGAGACTCTAAGGCATGGGGCCACTGCCACGGCGATGTTCTGCTAAGATCCACCACCACGGGGAGGTTCGGAGACGTGTGATCACCACCATGGTGACATTCTTACGGGTTTCACCACCACGGGGAGGTTCCAAGGAGTGGAGCCACAACCACGGCGATGTTCTCATGGGTTCCACCACCATGAGGTGGTTGTATGGTACGGAGCAACCTCCACGGGGAGTTTCTGATGGGTTCCACCACCACGGGAAGGTTTGAAGGCATGGGCCCACCGCCACAGGGATGTCCTGATGGGTTCCACCACCACGGGAAGGTTTGAAGGCATGGGCCCACCGCCATAGGGATGTCCTGAGGGGTTCCACCGCCACAGGGAGGTTCTAAGGCAACGGGTCACCACGACGGGGACTTTCTCCTGGGTTCCACCACCACGGGGACCTTCTAAGGCGTGGGGCCACCACCACGGGGACATTCTGATGGGTTCCACCGCCACGGGGAGGTTCGAAGGCGTGGGGCCCACCACCATGGCGATGTTCTGATGAGTTCCACTACCACGGGGAGGTTCTAAAGGCGCAGGGGAACCGCGACGGTGACGTTCTGATGTGTTTCACCACCACAGGGACGTTCGAAGGCACGGGGCCACCACCACGGCGACATTCTGATGGGTTCTACCGCCACATGGAGGTTCCAAGGCTTGGGGCCATTAGCACGTGGACATTCTGATGAGTTCCACCACCAGGGGGACGTTCGAAGGCAATGGGCCACCACCACGGGGACATTCTCATGGGTTCCACCACCACGTGGAGAGTCTAAGACATGGGGCCACCGCCACGGGGACATTCTGCTGCGTTCCACCACCACGGGAAGGTTCGAAGGCAGGAGCCCACGACCACGGCGATGCTCTGATGGGTTCCACCACAACGCGGACGTTCGAAGGCAGTGGGCCACCACCATGGGGACGTTCTGTTGGGTTCCGCCTTCGCCGGGACGTTTTAAGGCACAGGGGAACCGCCATTGTGACGTTCTGATGGGTTCCACCACCACAGGGACTTTCTAAGGCAACGGGTCACAACCACAGGGACATTCTGATGGGTTCCACCACCACAGGGAGGTTCGAAGGCAGGGGCCCACCACCATGGTGATGTTCTGATGGGTTCCACCACCACGCGGAGGTTCTAAAGGCGCAGGGGAACCGCGACGGTGATGTTCTGATGGGTTTCACCACCAAGGGGAGGTTCTAAGGCGGGGGGCCACTGCCACGGGGACGTTCTGATGTGTTTCTCTGCCACGGGGAAGTTCTAAGGGAACGTGCCACCACGACAAAGACGTTTTGCTTGTTTCCAACACAACGGGCATGTTCTAAAGGCATGGGGCCATCGCCACTAGGACATTTTGATGGGTTCCACCGCCACACGGAGGTTCCAAGGCCTGGGGCTAAAATCGTGGAGATGTTCTGCTTTGTTCCACCACCACGGGTAGATTGGAAGGAGTGGGGCTACTAGCACGGGGACATTCTGATGGGTTCCACCACAACGGAGAGGTTATAAGCCACGGGACCACCACCATGGGGACGTTCTGCTTGGTTCCACAGCCACGGGGAGGTTCGAAGGAATGGGACCACCACCACGGTGACGTTCTGATGCGTTTCACCACCGCAGGGTCATTCTAAGGCAGGGGGCCACCACGACGGGGACGTTCTGATGGGTTCCACCACAACTGGGAGGTCTGCAGGCGTGGGACCACAACCACGGTGACGTTCTGATGGCTTTTGCTTACATGGGGAGCTTCTAAGGCGTGGGGCCACCATCACGGCGAGATTGTAAGGCATGGGACCACCGCCACGGGAACGTTCTGCTAAGTTCCACCACCACGGGGAGCGTTCGAAGGCGTGGGACCACGACCACGGTGACATTCTGATGGGTTCCACCACCACGGGGAGGTGCGAAGGCGTGGGGAAACCGCCACGGGGACGTTCTGCTGGGTTCCACCACCACGGGGATGTTCTAAGGCACGGGGCCACCTCCACGGGGACGTTCTGCTTGTTTCTGCAACCATGGGGAGGTTCGAAGGAATGGGACCACACCCACGGTGACGTTCTGATGGGTTCCAGCCCCACGGGGAGGTTCTAATGCGTGTGGCCACTGCCACGGGGACGTTCTGATGGCTTCCAGCCCCAAGGGGAAGTTCGAAGGCGTGGGGCCACCAGTGTGGGGACGTTCTGATGGGTTCCACTGCCACAGGGAGGTTCGAAGGCGTGGGACCACTGCCACGGTAACGTTCTGCTGGGTTCCACCACCACGGGGTGGTTCGAAGGCTTGTGATGACCACCACACTGACGTGTTGCTGGGTTCCACTATCACGGAGAGCTTGTAAGGCATGGCGCCACCGCCACGGGGACGTTCTGCTAAGTTCCACCACAACGGGGAGGTTCGAAGGCATGGGACCACTACCACGGTAACGTTCTAATGGCTTCCACTTACATGGGGAGCTTCTAAGGCGTGGGGCCACCATCACGGAGAGACTCTAAGGCATGGGGCCACTGCCACGGCGATGTTCTGCTAAGATCCACCACCACGGGGAGGTTCGGAGACGTGTGATCACCACCATGGTGACATTCTTACGGGTTTCACCACCACGGGGAGGTTCCAAGGAGTGGAGCCACAACCACGGCGATGTTCTCATGGGTTCCACCACCATGAGGTGGTTGTATGGTACGGAGCAACCTCCACGGGGAGTTTCTGATGGGTTCCACCACCACGGGAAGGTTTGAAGGCATGGGCCCACCGCCACAGGGATGTCCTGATGGGTTCCACCACCACGGGAAGGTTTGAAGGCATGGGCCCACCGCCATAGGGATGTCCTGAGGGGTTCCACCGCCACAGGGAGGTTCTAAGGCAACGGGTCACCACGACGGGGACTTTCTCCTGGGTTCCACCACCACGGGGACCTTCTAAGGCGTGGGGCCACCACCACGGGGACATTCTGATGGGTTCCACCGCCACGGGGAGGTTCGAAGGCGTGGGGCCCACCACCATGGCGATGTTCTGATGAGTTCCACTACCACGGGGAGGTTCTAAAGGCGCAGGGGAACCGCGACGGTGACGTTCTGATGTGTTTCACCACCACAGGGACGTTCGAAGGCACGGGGCCACCACCACGGCGACATTCTGATGGGTTCTACCGCCACATGGAGGTTCCAAGGCTTGGGGCCATTAGCACGTGGACATTCTGATGAGTTCCACCACCAGGGGGACGTTCGAAGGCAATGGGCCACCACCACGGGGACATTCTCATGGGTTCCACCACCACGTGGAGAGTCTAAGACATGGGGCCACCGCCACGGGGACATTCTGCTGCGTTCCACCACCACGGGAAGGTTCGAAGGCAGGAGCCCACGACCACGGCGATGCTCTGATGGGTTCCACCACAACGCGGACGTTCGAAGGCAGTGGGCCACCACCATGGGGACGTTCTGTTGGGTTCCGCCTTCGCCGGGACGTTTTAAGGCACAGGGGAACCGCCATTGTGACGTTCTGATGGGTTCCACCACCACAGGGACTTTCTAAGGCAACGGGTCACAACCACAGGGACATTCTGATGGGTTCCACCACCACAGGGAGGTTCGAAGGCAGGGGCCCACCACCATGGTGATGTTCTGATGGGTTCCACCACCACGCGGAGGTTCTAAAGGCGCAGGGGAACCGCGACGGTGATGTTCTGATGGGTTTCACCACCAAGGGGAGGTTCTAAGGCGGGGGGCCACTGCCACGGGGACGTTCTGATGTGTTTCTCTGCCACGGGGAAGTTCTAAGGGAACGTGCCACCACGACAAAGACGTTTTGCTTGTTTCCAACACAACGGGCATGTTCTAAAGGCATGGGGCCATCGCCACTAGGACATTTTGATGGGTTCCACCGCCACACGGAGGTTCCAAGGCCTGGGGCTAAAATCGTGGAGATGTTCTGCTTTGTTCCACCACCACGGGTAGATTGGAAGGAGTGGGGCTACTAGCACGGGGACATTCTGATGGGTTCCACCACAACGGAGAGGTTATAAGCCACGGGACCACCACCATGGGGACGTTCTGCTTGGTTCCACAGCCACGGGGAGGTTCGAAGGAATGGGACCACCACCACGGTGACGTTCTGATGCGTTTCACCACCGCAGGGTCATTCTAAGGCAGGGGGCCACCACGACGGGGACGTTCTGATGGGTTCCACCACAACTGGGAGGTCTGCAGGCGTGGGACCACAACCACGGTGACGTTCTGATGGCTTTTGCTTACATGGGGAGCTTCTAAGGCGTGGGGCCACCATCACGGCGAGATTGTAAGGCATGGGACCACCGCCACGGGAACGTTCTGCTAAGTTCCACCACCACGGGGAGCGTTCGAAGGCGTGGGACCACGACCACGGTGACATTCTGATGGGTTCCACCACCACGGGGAGGTGCGAAGGCGTGGGGAAACCGCCACGGTGACGTTCTGCTGGGTTCCACCACCACGGGGATGTTCTAAGGCACGGGGCCACCTCCACGGGGACGTTCTGCTTGTTTCTGCAACCATGGGGAGGTTCGAAGGAATGGGACCACACCCACGGTGACGTTCTGATGGGTTCCAGCCCCACGGGGAGGTTCTAATGCGTGTGGCCACTGCCACGGGGACGTTCTGATGGCTTCCAGCCCCAAGGGGAAGTTCGAAGGCGTGGGGCCACCAGTGTGGGGACGTTCTGATGGGTTCCACTGCCACAGGGAGGTTCGAAGGCGTGGGACCACTGCCACGGTAACGTTCTGCTGGGTTCCACCACCACGGGGTGGTTCGAAGGCTTGTGATGACCACCACACTGACGTGTTGCTGGGTTCCACTATCACGGAGAGCTTGTAAGGCATGGCGCCACCGCCACGGGGACGTTCTGCTAAGTTCCACCACAACGGGGAGGTTCGAAGGCATGGGACCACTACCACGGTAACGTTCTAATGGCTTCCACTTACATGGGGAGCTTCTAAGGCCTGGGGCCACCATCACGGAGAGACTCTAAGGCATGGGGCCACTGCCACGGCGATGTTCTGCTAAGATCCACCACCACGGGGAGGTTCGGAGACGTGTGATCACCACCATGGTGACATTCTTACGGGTTTCACCACCACGGGGAGGTTCCAAGGAGTGGAGCCACAACCACGGCGATGTTCTCATGGGTTCCACCACCATGAGGTGGTTGTATGGTACGGAGCAACCTCCACGGGGAGTTTCTGATGGGTTCCACCACCACGGGAAGGTTTGAAGGCATGGGCCCACCGCCACAGGGATGTCCTGATGGGTTCCACCACCACGGGAAGGTTTGAAGGCATGGGCCCACCGCCATAGGGATGTCCTGAGGGGTTCCACCGCCACAGGGAGGTTCTAAGGCAACGGGTCACCACGACGGGGACTTTCTCCTGGGTTCCACCACCACGGGGACCTTCTAAGGCGTGGGGCCACCACCACGGGGACATTCTGATGGGTTCCACCGCCACGGGGAGGTTCGAAGGCGTGGGGCCCACCACCATGGCGATGTTCTGATGAGTTCCACTACCACGGGGAGGTTCTAAAGGCGCAGGGGAACCGCGACGGTGACGTTCTGATGTGTTTCACCACCACAGGGACGTTCGAAGGCACGGGGCCACCACCACGGCGACATTCTGATGGGTTCTACCGCCACATGGAGGTTCCAAGGCTTGGGGCCATTAGCACGTGGACATTCTGATGAGTTCCACCACCAGGGGGACGTTCGAAGGCAATGGGCCACCACCACGGGGACATTCTCATGGGTTCCACCACCACGTGGAGAGTCTAAGACATGGGGCCACCGCCACGGGGACATTCTGCTGCGTTCCACCACCACGGGAAGGTTCGAAGGCAGGAGCCCACGACCACGGCGATGCTCTGATGGGTTCCACCACAACGCGGACGTTCGAAGGCAGTGGGCCACCACCATGGGGACGTTCTGTTGGGTTCCGCCTTCGCCGGGACGTTTTAAGGCACAGGGGAACCGCCATTGTGACGTTCTGATGGGTTCCACCACCACAGGGACTTTCTAAGGCAACGGGTCACAACCACAGGGACATTCTGATGGGTTCCACCACCACAGGGAGGTTCGAAGGCAGGGGCCCACCACCATGGTGATGTTCTGATGGGTTCCACCACCACGCGGAGGTTCTAAAGGCGCAGGGGAACCGCGACGGTGATGTTCTGATGGGTTTCACCACCAAGGGGAGGTTCTAAGGCGGGGGGCCACTGCCACGGGGACGTTCTGATGTGTTTCTCTGCCACGGGGAAGTTCTAAGGGAACGTGCCACCACGACAAAGACGTTTTGCTTGTTTCCAACACAACGGGCATGTTCTAAAGGCATGGGGCCATCGCCACTAGGACATTTTGATGGGTTCCACCGCCACACGGAGGTTCCAAGGCCTGGGGCTAAAATCGTGGAGATGTTCTGCTTTGTTCCACCACCACGGGTAGATTGGAAGGAGTGGGGCTACTAGCACGGGGACATTCTGATGGGTTCCACCACAACGGAGAGGTTATAAGCCACGGGACCACCACCATGGGGACGTTCTGCTTGGTTCCACAGCCACGGGGAGGTTCGAAGGAATGGGACCACCACCACGGTGACGTTCTGATGCGTTTCACCACCGCAGGGTCATTCTAAGGCAGGGGGCCACCACGACGGGGACGTTCTGATGGGTTCCACCACAACTGGGAGGTCTGCAGGCGTGGGACCACAACCACGGTGACGTTCTGATGGCTTTTGCTTACATGGGGAGCTTCTAAGGCGTGGGGCCACCATCACGGCGAGATTGTAAGGCATGGGACCACCGCCACGGGAACGTTCTGCTAAGTTCCACCACCACGGGGAGCGTTCGAAGGCGTGGGACCACGACCACGGTGACATTCTGATGGGTTCCACCACCACGGGGAGGTGCGAAGGCGTGGGGAAACCGCCACGGGGACGTTCTGCTGGGTTCCACCACCACGGGGATGTTCTAAGGCACGGGGCCACCTCCACGGGGACGTTCTGCTTGTTTCTGCAACCATGGGGAGGTTCGAAGGAATGGGACCACACCCACGGTGACGTTCTGATGGGTTCCAGCCCCACGGGGAGGTTCTAATGCGTGTGGCCACTGCCACGGGGACGTTCTGATGGCTTCCAGCCCCAAGGGGAAGTTCGAAGGCGTGGGGCCACCAGTGTGGGGACGTTCTGATGGGTTCCACTGCCACAGGGAGGTTCGAAGGCGTGGGACCACTGCCACGGTAACGTTCTGCTGGGTTCCACCACCACGGGGTGGTTCGAAGGCTTGTGATGACCACCACACTGACGTGTTGCTGGGTTCCACTATCACGGAGAGCTTGTAAGGCATGGCGCCACCGCCACGGGGACGTTCTGCTAAGTTCCACCACAACGGGGAGGTTCGAAGGCATGGGACCACTACCACGGTAACGTTCTAATGGCTTCCACTTACATGGGGAGCTTCTAAGGCCTGGGGCCACCATCACGGAGAGACTCTAAGGCATGGGGCCACTGCCACGGCGATGTTCTGCTAAGATCCACCACCACGGGGAGGTTCGGAGACGTGTGATCACCACCATGGTGACATTCTTACGGGTTTCACCACCACGGGGAGGTTCCAAGGAGTGGAGCCACAACCACGGCGATGTTCTCATGGGTTCCACCACCATGAGGTGGTTGTATGGTACGGAGCAACCTCCACGGGGAGTTTCTGATGGGTTCCACCACCACGGGAAGGTTTGAAGGCATGGGCCCACCGCCACAGGGATGTCCTGATGGGTTCCACCACCACGGGAAGGTTTGAAGGCATGGGCCCACCGCCATAGGGATGTCCTGAGGGGTTCCACCGCCACAGGGAGGTTCTAAGGCAACGGGTCACCACGACGGGGACTTTCTCCTGGGTTCCACCACCACGGGGACCTTCTAAGGCGTGGGGCCACCACCACGGGGACATTCTGATGGGTTCCACCGCCACGGGGAGGTTCGAAGGCGTGGGGCCCACCACCGTGGCGATGTTCTGATGAGTTCCACTACCACGGGGAGGTTCTAAAGGCGCAGGGGAACCGCGACGGTGATGTTCTGATGGGTTTCACCACCAAGGGGAGGTTCTAAGGCGGGGGGCCACTGCCACGGGGACGTTCTGATGTGTTTCTCTGCCACGGGGAAGTTCTAAGGGAACGTGCCACCACGACAAAGACGTTTTGCTTGTTTCCAACACAACGGGCATGTTCTAAAGGCATGGGGCCATCGCCACTAGGACATTTTGATGGGTTCCACCGCCACACGGAGGTTCCAAGGCCTGGGGCTAAAATCGTGGAGATGTTCTGCTTTGTTCCACCACCACGGGTAGATTGGAAGGAGTGGGGCTACTAGCACGGGGACATTCTGATGGGTTCCACCACAACGGAGAGGTTATAAGCCACGGGACCACCACCATGGGGACGTTCTGCTTGGTTCCACAGCCACGGGGAGGTTCGAAGGAATGGGACCACCACCACGGTGACGTTCTGATGCGTTTCACCACCGCAGGGTCATTCTAAGGCAGGGGGCCACCACGACGGGGACGTTCTGATGGGTTCCACCACAACTGGGAGGTCTGCAGGCGTGGGACCACAACCACGGTGACGTTCTGATGGCTTTTGCTTACATGGGGAGCTTCTAAGGCGTGGGGCCACCATCACGGCGAGATTGTAAGGCATGGGACCACCGCCACGGGAACGTTCTGCTAAGTTCCACCACCACGGGGAGCGTTCGAAGGCGTGGGACCACGACCACGGTGACATTCTGATGGGTTCCACCACCACGGGGAGGTGCGAAGGCGTGGGGAAACCGCCACGGGGACGTTCTGCTGGGTTCCACCACCACGGGGATGTTCTAAGGCACGGGGCCACCTCCACGGGGACGTTCTGCTTGTTTCTGCAACCATGGGGAGGTTCGAAGGAATGGGACCACACCCACGGTGACGTTCTGATGGGTTCCAGCCCCACGGGGAGGTTCTAATGCGTGTGGCCACTGCCACGGGGACGTTCTGATGGCTTCCAGCCCCAAGGGGAAGTTCGAAGGCGTGGGGCCACCAGTGTGGGGACGTTCTGATGGGTTCCACTGCCACAGGGAGGTTCGAAGGCGTGGGACCACTGCCACGGTAACGTTCTGCTGGGTTCCACCACCACGGGGTGGTTCGAAGGCTTGTGATGACCACCACACTGACGTGTTGCTGGGTTCCACTATCACGGAGAGCTTGTAAGGCATGGCGCCACCGCCACGGGGACGTTCTGCTAAGTTCCACCACAACGGGGAGGTTCGAAGGCATGGGACCACTACCACGGTAACGTTCTAATGGCTTCCACTTACATGGGGAGCTTCTAAGGCGTGGGGCCACCATCACGGAGAGACTCTAAGGCATGGGGCCACTGCCACGGCGATGTTCTGCTAAGATCCACCACCACGGGGAGGTTCGGAGACGTGTGATCACCACCATGGTGACATTCTTACGGGTTTCACCACCACGGGGAGGTTCCAAGGAGTGGAGCCACAACCACGGCGATGTTCTCATGGGTTCCACCACCATGAGGTGGTTGTATGGTACGGAGCAACCTCCACGGGGAGTTTCTGATGGGTTCCACCACCACGGGAAGGTTTGAAGGCATGGGCCCACCGCCACAGGGATGTCCTGATGGGTTCCACCACCACGGGAAGGTTTGAAGGCATGGGCCCACCGCCATAGGGATGTCCTGAGGGGTTCCACCGCCACAGGGAGGTTCTAAGGCAACGGGTCACCACGACGGGGACTTTCTCCTGGGTTCCACCACCACGGGGACCTTCTAAGGCGTGGGGCCACCACCACGGGGACATTCTGATGGGTTCCACCGCCACGGGGAGGTTCGAAGGCGTGGGGCCCACCACCATGGCGATGTTCTGATGAGTTCCACTACCACGGGGAGGTTCTAAAGGCGCAGGGGAACCGCGACGGTGACGTTCTGATGTGTTTCACCACCACAGGGACGTTCGAAGGCACGGGGCCACCACCACGGCGACATTCTGATGGGTTCTACCGCCACATGGAGGTTCCAAGGCTTGGGGCCATTAGCACGTGGACATTCTGATGAGTTCCACCACCAGGGGGACGTTCGAAGGCAATGGGCCACCACCACGGGGACATTCTCATGGGTTCCACCACCACGTGGAGAGTCTAAGACATGGGGCCACCGCCACGGGGACATTCTGCTGCGTTCCACCACCACGGGAAGGTTCGAAGGCAGGAGCCCACGACCACGGCGATGCTCTGATGGGTTCCACCACAACGCGGACGTTCGAAGGCAGTGGGCCACCACCATGGGGACGTTCTGTTGGGTTCCGCCTTCGCCGGGACGTTTTAAGGCACAGGGGAACCGCCATTGTGACGTTCTGATGGGTTCCACCACCACAGGGACTTTCTAAGGCAACGGGTCACAACCACAGGGACATTCTGATGGGTTCCACCACCACAGGGAGGTTCGAAGGCAGGGGCCCACCACCATGGTGATGTTCTGATGGGTTCCACCACCACGCGGAGGTTCTAAAGGCGCAGGGGAACCGCGACGGTGATGTTCTGATGGGTTTCACCACCAAGGGGAGGTTCTAAGGCGGGGGGCCACTGCCACGGGGACGTTCTGATGTGTTTCTCTGCCACGGGGAAGTTCTAAGGGAACGTGCCACCACGACAAAGACGTTTTGCTTGTTTCCAACACAACGGGCATGTTCTAAAGGCATGGGGCCATCGCCACTAGGACATTTTGATGGGTTCCACCGCCACACGGAGGTTCCAAGGCCTGGGGCTAAAATCGTGGAGATGTTCTGCTTTGTTCCACCACCACGGGTAGATTGGAAGGAGTGGGGCTACTAGCACGGGGACATTCTGATGGGTTCCACCACAACGGAGAGGTTATAAGCCACGGGACCACCACCATGGGGACGTTCTGCTTGGTTCCACAGCCACGGGGAGGTTTGAAGGAATGGGACCACCACCACGGTGACGTTCTGATGCGTTTCACCACCGCAGGGTCATTCTAAGGCAGGGGGCCACCACGACGGGGACGTTCTGATGGGTTCCACCACAACTGGGAGGTCTGCAGGCGTGGGACCACAACCACGGTGACGTTCTGATGGCTTTTGCTTACATGGGGAGCTTCTAAGGCGTGGGGCCACCATCACGGCGAGATTGTAAGGCATGGGACCACCGCCACGGGAACGTTCTGCTAAGTTCCACCACCACGGGGAGCGTTCAAAGGCGTGGGACCACGACCACGGTGACATTCTGATGGGTTCCACCACCACGGGGAGGTGCGAAGGCGTGGGGAAACCGCCATGGTGACGTTCTGCTGGGTTCCACCACCACGGGGATGTTCTAAGGCACGGGGCCACCTCCACGGGGACGTTCTGCTTGTTTCTGCAACCATGGGGAGGTTCGAAGGAATGGGACCACACCCACGGTGACGTTCTGATGGGTTCCAGCCCCACGGGGAGGTTCTAATGCGTGTGGCCACTGCCACGGGGACGTTCTGATGGCTTCCAGCCCCAAGGGGAAGTTCGAAGGCGTGGGGCCACCAGTGTGGGGACGTTCTGATGGGTTCCACTGCCACAGGGAGGTTCGAAGGCGTGGGACCACTGCCACGGTAACGTTCTGCTGGGTTCCACCACCACGGGGTGGTTCGAAGGCTTGTGATGACCACCACACTGACGTGTTGCTGGGTTCCACTATCACGGAGAGCTTGTAAGGCATGGCGCCACCGCCACGGGGACGTTCTGCTAAGTTCCACCACAACGGGGAGGTTCGAAGGCATGGGACCACTACCACGGTAACGTTCTAATGGCTTCCACTTACATGGGGAGCTTCTAAGGCCTGGGGCCACCATCACGGAGAGACTCTAAGGCATGGGGCCACTGCCACGGCGATGTTCTGCTAAGATCCACCACCACGGGGAGGTTCGGAGACGTGTGATCACCACCATGGTGACATTCTTACGGGTTTCACCACCACGGGGAGGTTCCAAGGAGTGGAGCCACAACCACGGCGATGTTCTCATGGGTTCCACCACCATGAGGTGGTTGTATGGTACGGAGCAACCTCCACGGGGAGTTTCTGATGGGTTCCACCACCACGGGAAGGTTTGAAGGCATGGGCCCACCGCCACAGGGATGTCCTGATGGGTTCCACCACCACGGGAAGGTTTGAAGGCATGGGCCCACCGCCATAGGGATGTCCTGAGGGGTTCCACCGCCACAGGGAGGTTCTAAGGCAACGGGTCACCACGACGGGGACTTTCTCCTGGGTTCCACCACCACGGGGACCTTCTAAGGCGTGGGGCCACCACCACGGGGACATTCTGATGGGTTCCACCGCCACGGGGAGGTTCGAAGGCGTGGGGCCCACCACCATGGCGATGTTCTGATGAGTTCCACTACCACGGGGAGGTTCTAAAGGCGCAGGGGAACCGCGACGGTGACGTTCTGATGTGTTTCACCACCACAGGGACGTTCGAAGGCACGGGGCCACCACCACGGCGACATTCTGATGGGTTCTACCGCCACATGGAGGTTCCAAGGCTTGGGGCCATTAGCACGTGGACATTCTGATGAGTTCCACCACCAGGGGGACGTTCGAAGGCAATGGGCCACCACCACGGGGACATTCTCATGGGTTCCACCACCACGTGGAGAGTCTAAGACATGGGGCCACCGCCACGGGGACATTCTGCTGCGTTCCACCACCACGGGAAGGTTCGAAGGCAGGAGCCCACGACCACGGCGATGCTCTGATGGGTTCCACCACAACGCGGACGTTCGAAGGCAGTGGGCCACCACCATGGGGACGTTCTGTTGGGTTCCGCCTTCGCCGGGACGTTTTAAGGCACAGGGGAACCGCCATTGTGACGTTCTGATGGGTTCCACCACCACAGGGACTTTCTAAGGCAACGGGTCACAACCACAGGGACATTCTGATGGGTTCCACCACCACAGGGAGGTTCGAAGGCAGGGGCCCACCACCATGGTGATGTTCTGATGGGTTCCACCACCACGCGGAGGTTCTAAAGGCGCAGGGGAACCGCGACGGTGATGTTCTGATGGGTTTCACCACCAAGGGGAGGTTCTAAGGCGGGGGGCCACTGCCACGGGGACGTTCTGATGTGTTTCTCTGCCACGGGGAAGTTCTAAGGGAACGTGCCACCACGACAAAGACGTTTTGCTTGTTTCCAACACAACGGGCATGTTCTAAAGGCATGGGGCCATCGCCACTAGGACATTTTGATGGGTTCCACCGCCACACGGAGGTTCCAAGGCCTGGGGCTAAAATCGTGGAGATGTTCTGCTTTGTTCCACCACCACGGGTAGATTGGAAGGAGTGGGGCTACTAGCACGGGGACATTCTGATGGGTTCCACCACAACGGAGAGGTTATAAGCCACGGGACCACCACCATGGGGACGTTCTGCTTGGTTCCACAGCCACGGGGAGGTTCGAAGGAATGGGACCACCACCACGGTGACGTTCTGATGCGTTTCACCACCGCAGGGTCATTCTAAGGCAGGGGGCCACCACGACGGGGACGTTCTGATGGGTTCCACCACAACTGGGAGGTCTGCAGGCGTGGGACCACAACCACGGTGACGTTCTGATGGCTTTTGCTTACATGGGGAGCTTCTAAGGCGTGGGGCCACCATCACGGCGAGATTGTAAGGCATGGGACCACCGCCACGGGAACGTTCTGCTAAGTTCCACCACCACGGGGAGCGTTCGAAGGCGTGGGACCACGACCACGGTGACATTCTGATGGGTTCCACCACCACGGGGAGGTGCGAAGGCGTGGGGAAACCGCCACGGTGACGTTCTGCTGGGTTCCACCACCACGGGGATGTTCTAAGGCACGGGGCCACCTCCACGGGGACGTTCTGCTTGTTTCTGCAACCATGGGGAGGTTCGAAGGAATGGGACCACACCCACGGTGACGTTCTGATGGGTTCCAGCCCCACGGGGAGGTTCTAATGCGTGTGGCCACTGCCACGGGGACGTTCTGATGGCTTCCAGCCCCAAGGGGAAGTTCGAAGGCGTGGGGCCACCAGTGTGGGGACGTTCTGATGGGTTCCACTGCCACAGGGAGGTTCGAAGGCGTGGGACCACTGCCACGGTAACGTTCTGCTGGGTTCCACCACCACGGGGTGGTTCGAAGGCTTGTGATGACCACCACACTGACGTGTTGCTGGGTTCCACTATCACGGAGAGCTTGTAAGGCATGGCGCCACCGCCACGGGGACGTTCTGCTAAGTTCCACCACAACGGGGAGGTTCGAAGGCATGGGACCACTACCACGGTAACGTTCTAATGGCTTCCACTTACATGGGGAGCTTCTAAGGCCTGGGGCCACCATCACGGAGAGACTCTAAGGCATGGGGCCACTGCCACGGCGATGTTCTGCTAAGATCCACCACCACGGGGAGGTTCGGAGACGTGTGATCACCACCATGGTGACATTCTTACGGGTTTCACCACCACGGGGAGGTTCCAAGGAGTGGAGCCACAACCACGGCGATGTTCTCATGGGTTCCACCACCATGAGGTGGTTGTATGGTACGGAGCAACCTCCACGGGGAGTTTCTGATGGGTTCCACCACCACGGGAAGGTTTGAAGGCATGGGCCCACCGCCACAGGGATGTCCTGATGGGTTCCACCACCACGGGAAGGTTTGAAGGCATGGGCCCACCGCCATAGGGATGTCCTGAGGGGTTCCACCGCCACAGGGAGGTTCTAAGGCAACGGGTCACCACGACGGGGACTTTCTCCTGGGTTCCACCACCACGGGGACCTTCTAAGGCGTGGGGCCACCACCACGGGGACATTCTGATGGGTTCCACCGCCACGGGGAGGTTCGAAGGCGTGGGGCCCACCACCATGGCGATGTTCTGATGAGTTCCACCACCACGCGGAGGTTCTAAAGGCGCAGGGGAACCGCGACGGTGATGTTCTGATGGGTTTCACCACCAAGGGGAGGTTCTAAGGCGGGGGGCCACTGCCACGGGGACGTTCTGATGTGTTTCTCTGCCACGGGGAAGTTCTAAGGGAACGTGCCACCACGACAAAGACGTTTTGCTTGTTTCCAACACAACGGGCATGTTCTAAAGGCATGGGGCCATCGCCACTAGGACATTTTGATGGGTTCCACCGCCACACGGAGGTTCCAAGGCCTGGGGCTAAAATCGTGGAGATGTTCTGCTTTGTTCCACCACCACGGGTAGATTGGAAGGAGTGGGGCTACTAGCACGGGGACATTCTGATGGGTTCCACCACAACGGAGAGGTTATAAGCCACGGGACCACCACCATGGGGACGTTCTGCTTGGTTCCACAGCCACGGGGAGGTTCGAAGGAATGGGACCACCACCACGGTGACGTTCTGATGCGTTTCACCACCGCAGGGTCATTCTAAGGCAGGGGGCCACCACGACGGGGACGTTCTGATGGGTTCCACCACAACTGGGAGGTCTGCAGGCGTGGGACCACAACCACGGTGACGTTCTGATGGCTTTTGCTTACATGGGGAGCTTCTAAGGCGTGGGGCCACCATCACGGCGAGATTGTAAGGCATGGGACCACCGCCACGGGAACGTTCTGCTAAGTTCCACCACCACGGGGAGCGTTCGAAGGCGTGGGACCACGACCACGGTGACATTCTGATGGGTTCCACCACCACGGGGAGGTGCGAAGGCGTGGGGAAACCGCCACGGGGACGTTCTGCTGGGTTCCACCACCACGGGGATGTTCTAAGGCACGGGGCCACCTCCACGGGGACGTTCTGCTTGTTTCTGCAACCATGGGGAGGTTCGAAGGAATGGGACCACACCCACGGTGACGTTCTGATGGGTTCCAGCCCCACGGGGAGGTTCTAATGCGTGTGGCCACTGCCACGGGGACGTTCTGATGGCTTCCAGCCCCAAGGGGAAGTTCGAAGGCGTGGGGCCACCAGTGTGGGGACGTTCTGATGGGTTCCACTGCCACAGGGAGGTTCGAAGGCGTGGGACCACTGCCACGGTAACGTTCTGCTGGGTTCCACCACCACGGGGTGGTTCGAAGGCTTGTGATGACCACCACACTGACGTGTTGCTGGGTTCCACTATCACGGAGAGCTTGTAAGGCATGGCGCCACCGCCACGGGGACGTTCTGCTAAGTTCCACCACAACGGGGAGGTTCGAAGGCATGGGACCACTACCACGGTAACGTTCTAATGGCTTCCACTTACATGGGGAGCTTCTAAGGCCTGGGGCCACCATCACGGAGAGACTCTAAGGCATGGGGCCACTGCCACGGCGATGTTCTGCTAAGATCCACCACCACGGGGAGGTTCGGAGACGTGTGATCACCACCATGGTGACATTCTTACGGGTTTCACCACCACGGGGAGGTTCCAAGGAGTGGAGCCACAACCACGGCGATGTTCTCATGGGTTCCACCACCATGAGGTGGTTGTATGGTACGGAGCAACCTCCACGGGGAGTTTCTGATGGGTTCCACCACCACGGGAAGGTTTGAAGGCATGGGCCCACCGCCACAGGGATGTCCTGATGGGTTCCACCACCACGGGAAGGTTTGAAGGCATGGGCCCACCGCCATAGGGATGTCCTGAGGGGTTCCACCGCCACAGGGAGGTTCTAAGGCAACGGGTCACCACGACGGGGACTTTCTCCTGGGTTCCACCACCACGGGGACCTTCTAAGGCGTGGGGCCACCACCACGGGGACATTCTGATGGGTTCCACCGCCACGGGGAGGTTCGAAGGCGTGGGGCCCACCACCATGGCGATGTTCTGATGAGTTCCACTACCACGGGGAGGTTCTAAAGGCGCAGGGGAACCGCGACGGTGACGTTCTGATGTGTTTCACCACCACAGGGACGTTCGAAGGCACGGGGCCACCACCACGGCGACATTCTGATGGGTTCTACCGCCACATGGAGGTTCCAAGGCTTGGGGCCATTAGCACGTGGACATTCTGATGAGTTCCACCACCAGGGGGACGTTCGAAGGCAATGGGCCACCACCACGGGGACATTCTCATGGGTTCCACCACCACGTGGAGAGTCTAAGACATGGGGCCACCGCCACGGGGACATTCTGCTGCGTTCCACCACCACGGGAAGGTTCGAAGGCAGGAGCCCACGACCACGGCGATGCTCTGATGGGTTCCACCACAACGCGGACGTTCGAAGGCAGTGGGCCACCACCATGGGGACGTTCTGTTGGGTTCCGCCTTCGCCGGGACGTTTTAAGGCACAGGGGAACCGCCATTGTGACGTTCTGATGGGTTCCACCACCACAGGGACTTTCTAAGGCAACGGGTCACAACCACAGGGACATTCTGATGGGTTCCACCACCACAGGGAGGTTCGAAGGCAGGGGCCCACCACCATGGTGATGTTCTGATGGGTTCCACCACCACGCGGAGGTTCTAAAGGCGCAGGGGAACCGCGACGGTGATGTTCTGATGGGTTTCACCACCAAGGGGAGGTTCTAAGGCGGGGGGCCACTGCCACGGGGACGTTCTGATGTGTTTCTCTGCCACGGGGAAGTTCTAAGGGAACGTGCCACCACGACAAAGACGTTTTGCTTGTTTCCAACACAACGGGCATGTTCTAAAGGCATGGGGCCATCGCCACTAGGACATTTTGATGGGTTCCACCGCCACACGGAGGTTCCAAGGCCTGGGGCTAAAATCGTGGAGATGTTCTGCTTTGTTCCACCACCACGGGTAGATTGGAAGGAGTGGGGCTACTAGCACGGGGACATTCTGATGGGTTCCACCACAACGGAGAGGTTATAAGCCACGGGACCACCACCATGGGGACGTTCTGCTTGGTTCCACAGCCACGGGGAGGTTCGAAGGAATGGGACCACCACCACGGTGACGTTCTGATGCGTTTCACCACCGCAGGGTCATTCTAAGGCAGGGGGCCACCACGACGGGGACGTTCTGATGGGTTCCACCACAACTGGGAGGTCTGCAGGCGTGGGACCACAACCACGGTGACGTTCTGATGGCTTTTGCTTACATGGGGAGCTTCTAAGGCGTGGGGCCACCATCACGGCGAGATTGTAAGGCATGGGACCACCGCCACGGGAACGTTCTGCTAAGTTCCACCACCACGGGGAGCGTTCGAAGGCGTGGGACCACGACCACGGTGACATTCTGATGGGTTCCACCACCACGGGGAGGTGCGAAGGCGTGGGGAAACCGCCACGGGGACGTTCTGCTGGGTTCCACCACCACGGGGATGTTCTAAGGCACGGGGCCACCTCCACGGGGACGTTCTGCTTGTTTCTGCAACCATGGGGAGGTTCGAAGGAATGGGACCACACCCACGGTGACGTTCTGATGGGTTCCAGCCCCACGGGGAGGTTCTAATGCGTGTGGCCACTGCCACGGGGACGTTCTGATGGCTTCCAGCCCCAAGGGGAAGTTCGAAGGCGTGGGGCCACCAGTGTGGGGACGTTCTGATGGGTTCCACTGCCACAGGGAGGTTCGAAGGCGTGGGACCACTGCCACGGTAACGTTCTGCTGGGTTCCACCACCACGGGGTGGTTCGAAGGCTTGTGATGACCACCACACTGACGTGTTGCTGGGTTCCACTATCACGGAGAGCTTGTAAGGCATGGCGCCACCGCCACGGGGACGTTCTGCTAAGTTCCACCACAACGGGGAGGTTCGAAGGCATGGGACCACTACCACGGTAACGTTCTAATGGCTTCCACTTACATGGGGAGCTTCTAAGGCCTGGGGCCACCATCACGGAGAGACTCTAAGGCATGGGGCCACTGCCACGGCGATGTTCTGCTAAGATCCACCACCACGGGGAGGTTCGGAGACGTGTGATCACCACCATGGTGACATTCTTACGGGTTTCACCACCACGGGGAGGTTCCAAGGAGTGGAGCCACAACCACGGCGATGTTCTCATGGGTTCCACCACCATGAGGTGGTTGTATGGTACGGAGCAACCTCCACGGGGAGTTTCTGATGGGTTCCACCACCACGGGAAGGTTTGAAGGCATGGGCCCACCGCCACAGGGATGTCCTGATGGGTTCCACCACCACGGGAAGGTTTGAAGGCATGGGCCCACCGCCATAGGGATGTCCTGAGGGGTTCCACCGCCACAGGGAGGTTCTAAGGCAACGGGTCACCACGACGGGGACTTTCTCCTGGGTTCCACCACCACGGGGACCTTCTAAGGCGTGGGGCCACCACCACGGGGACATTCTGATGGGTTCCACCGCCACGGGGAGGTTCGAAGGCGTGGGGCCCACCACCGTGGCGATGTTCTGATGAGTTCCACTACCACGGGGAGGTTCTAAAGGCGCAGGGGAACCGCGACGGTGACGTTCTGATGTGTTTCACCACCACAGGGACGTTCGAAGGCACGGGGCCACCACCACGGCGACATTCTGATGGGTTCTACCGCCACATGGAGGTTCCAAGGCTTGGGGCCATTAGCACGTGGACATTCTGATGAGTTCCACCACCAGGGGGACGTTCGAAGGCAATGGGCCACCACCACGGGGACATTCTCATGGGTTCCACCACCACGTGGAGAGTCTAAGACATGGGGCCACCGCCACGGGGACATTCTGCTGCGTTCCACCACCACGGGAAGGTTCGAAGGCAGGAGCCCACGACCACGGCGATGCTCTGATGGGTTCCACCACAACGCGGACGTTCGAAGGCAGTGGGCCACCACCATGGGGACGTTCTGTTGGGTTCCGCCTTCGCCGGGACGTTTTAAGGCACAGGGGAACCGCCATTGTGACGTTCTGATGGGTTCCACCACCACAGGGACTTTCTAAGGCAACGGGTCACAACCACAGGGACATTCTGATGGGTTCCACCACCACAGGGAGGTTCGAAGGCAGGGGCCCACCACCATGGTGATGTTCTGATGGGTTCCACCACCACGCGGAGGTTCTAAAGGCGCAGGGGAACCGCGACGGTGATGTTCTGATGGGTTTCACCACCAAGGGGAGGTTCTAAGGCGGGGGGCCACTGCCACGGGGACGTTCTGATGTGTTTCTCTGCCACGGGGAAGTTCTAAGGGAACGTGCCACCACGACAAAGACGTTTTGCTTGTTTCCAACACAACGGGCATGTTCTAAAGGCATGGGGCCATCGCCACTAGGACATTTTGATGGGTTCCACCGCCACACGGAGGTTCCAAGGCCTGGGGCTAAAATCGTGGAGATGTTCTGCTTTGTTCCACCACCACGGGTAGATTGGAAGGAGTGGGGCTACTAGCACGGGGACATTCTGATGGGTTCCACCACAACGGAGAGGTTATAAGCCACGGGACCACCACCATGGGGACGTTCTGCTTGGTTCCACAGCCACGGGGAGGTTCGAAGGAATGGGACCACCACCACGGTGACGTTCTGATGCGTTTCACCACCGCAGGGTCATTCTAAGGCAGGGGGCCACCACGACGGGGACGTTCTGATGGGTTCCACCACAACTGGGAGGTCTGCAGGCGTGGGACCACAACCACGGTGACGTTCTGATGGCTTTTGCTTACATGGGGAGCTTCTAAGGCGTGGGGCCACCATCACGGCGAGATTGTAAGGCATGGGACCACCGCCACGGGAACGTTCTGCTAAGTTCCACCACCACGGGGAGCGTTCGAAGGCGTGGGACCACGACCACGGTGACATTCTGATGGGTTCCACCACCACGGGGAGGTGCGAAGGCGTGGGGAAACCGCCACGGGGACGTTCTGCTGGGTTCCACCACCACGGGGATGTTCTAAGGCACGGGGCCACCTCCACGGGGACGTTCTGCTTGTTTCTGCAACCATGGGGAGGTTCGAAGGAATGGGACCACACCCACGGTGACGTTCTGATGGGTTCCAGCCCCACGGGGAGGTTCTAATGCGTGTGGCCACTGCCACGGGGACGTTCTGATGGCTTCCAGCCCCAAGGGGAAGTTCGAAGGCGTGGGGCCACCAGTGTGGGGACGTTCTGATGGGTTCCACTGCCACAGGGAGGTTCGAAGGCGTGGGACCACTGCCACGGTAACGTTCTGCTGGGTTCCACCACCACGGGGTGGTTCGAAGGCTTGTGATGACCACCACACTGACGTGTTGCTGGGTTCCACTATCACGGAGAGCTTGTAAGGCATGGCGCCACCGCCACGGGGACGTTCTGCTAAGTTCCACCACAACGGGGAGGTTCGAAGGCATGGGACCACTACCACGGTAACGTTCTAATGGCTTCCACTTACATGGGGAGCTTCTAAGGCCTGGGGCCACCATCACGGAGAGACTCTAAGGCATGGGGCCACTGCCACGGCGATGTTCTGCTAAGATCCACCACCACGGGGAGGTTCGGAGACGTGTGATCACCACCATGGTGACATTCTTACGGGTTTCACCACCACGGGGAGGTTCCAAGGAGTGGAGCCACAACCACGGCGATGTTCTCATGGGTTCCACCACCATGAGGTGGTTGTATGGTACGGAGCAACCTCCACGGGGAGTTTCTGATGGGTTCCACCACCACGGGAAGGTTTGAAGGCATGGGCCCACCGCCACAGGGATGTCCTGATGGGTTCCACCACCACGGGAAGGTTTGAAGGCATGGGCCCACCGCCATAGGGATGTCCTGAGGGGTTCCACCGCCACAGGGAGGTTCTAAGGCAACGGGTCACCACGACGGGGACTTTCTCCTGGGTTCCACCACCACGGGGACCTTCTAAGGCGTGGGGCCACCACCACGGGGACATTCTGATGGGTTCCACCGCCACGGGGAGGTTCGAAGGCGTGGGGCCCACCACCATGGCGATGTTCTGATGAGTTCCACTACCACGGGGAGGTTCTAAAGGCGCAGGGGAACCGCGACGGTGACGTTCTGATGTGTTTCACCACCACAGGGACGTTCGAAGGCACGGGGCCACCACCACGGCGACATTCTGATGGGTTCTACCGCCACATGGAGGTTCCAAGGCTTGGGGCCATTAGCACGTGGACATTCTGATGAGTTCCACCACCAGGGGGACGTTCGAAGGCAATGGGCCACCACCACGGGGACATTCTCATGGGTTCCACCACCACGTGGAGAGTCTAAGACATGGGGCCACCGCCACGGGGACATTCTGCTGCGTTCCACCACCACGGGAAGGTTCGAAGGCAGGAGCCCACGACCACGGCGATGCTCTGATGGGTTCCACCACAACGCGGACGTTCGAAGGCAGTGGGCCACCACCATGGGGACGTTCTGTTGGGTTCCGCCTTCGCCGGGACGTTTTAAGGCACAGGGGAACCGCCATTGTGACGTTCTGATGGGTTCCACCACCACAGGGACTTTCTAAGGCAACGGGTCACAACCACAGGGACATTCTGATGGGTTCCACCACCACAGGGAGGTTCGAAGGCAGGGGCCCACCACCATGGTGATGTTCTGATGGGTTCCACCACCACGCGGAGGTTCTAAAGGCGCAGGGGAACCGCGACGGTGATGTTCTGATGGGTTTCACCACCAAGGGGAGGTTCTAAGGCGGGGGGCCACTGCCACGGGGACGTTCTGATGTGTTTCTCTGCCACGGGGAAGTTCTAAGGGAACGTGCCACCACGACAAAGACGTTTTGCTTGTTTCCAACACAACGGGCATGTTCTAAAGGCATGGGGCCATCGCCACTAGGACATTTTGATGGGTTCCACCGCCACACGGAGGTTCCAAGGCCTGGGGCTAAAATCGTGGAGATGTTCTGCTTTGTTCCACCACCACGGGTAGATTGGAAGGAGTGGGGCTACTAGCACGGGGACATTCTGATGGGTTCCACCACAACGGAGAGGTTATAAGCCACGGGACCACCACCATGGGGACGTTCTGCTTGGTTCCACAGCCACGGGGAGGTTCGAAGGAATGGGACCACCACCACGGTGACGTTCTGATGCGTTTCACCACCGCAGGGTCATTCTAAGGCAGGGGGCCACCACGACGGGGACGTTCTGATGGGTTCCACCACAACTGGGAGGTCTGCAGGCGTGGGACCACAACCACGGTGACGTTCTGATGGCTTTTGCTTACATGGGGAGCTTCTAAGGCGTGGGGCCACCATCACGGCGAGATTGTAAGGCATGGGACCACCGCCACGGGAACGTTCTGCTAAGTTCCACCACCACGGGGAGCGTTCGAAGGCGTGGGACCACGACCACGGTGACATTCTGATGGGTTCCACCACCACGGGGAGGTGCGAAGGCGTGGGGAAACCGCCACGGGGACGTTCTGCTGGGTTCCACCACCACGGGGATGTTCTAAGGCACGGGGCCACCTCCACGGGGACGTTCTGCTTGTTTCTGCAACCATGGGGAGGTTCGAAGGAATGGGACCACACCCACGGTGACGTTCTGATGGGTTCCAGCCCCACGGGGAGGTTCTAATGCGTGTGGCCACTGCCACGGGGACGTTCTGATGGCTTCCAGCCCCAAGGGGAAGTTCGAAGGCGTGGGGCCACCAGTGTGGGGACGTTCTGATGGGTTCCACTGCCACAGGGAGGTTCGAAGGCGTGGGACCACTGCCACGGTAACGTTCTAATGGCTTCCACTTACATGGGGAGCTTCTAAGGCGTGGGGCCACCATCACGGAGAGACTCTAAGGCATGGGGCCACTGCCACGGCGATGTTCTGCTAAGATCCACCACCACGGGGAGGTTCATAGACGTGTGATCACCACCATGGTGACATTCTTACGGGTTTCACCACCACGGGGAGGTTCCAAGGAGTGGAGCCACAACCACGGCGATGTTCTCATGGGTTCCACCACCATGAGGTGGTTTTATGGTACGGAGCAACCTCCACGGGGAGTTTCTGATGGGTTCCACCACCACGGGAAGGTTTGAAGGCATGGGCCCACCGCCACAGGGATGTCCTGATGGGTTCCACCACCACGGGAAGGTTTGAAGGCATGGGCCCACCGCCATAGGGATGTCCTGAGGGGTTCCACCGCCACAGGGAGGTTCTAAGGCAACGGGTCACCACGACGGGGACTTTCTCCTGGGTTCCACCACCACGGGGACCTTCTAAGGCGTGGGGCCACCACCACGGGGACATTCTGATGGGTTCCACCGCCACGGGGAGGTTCCAAGGCGTGGGGCCCACCACCATGGCGATGTTCTGATGAGTTCCACTACCACGGGGAGGTTCTAAAGGCGCAGGGGAACCGCGACGGTGACGTTCTGATGTGTTTCACCACCACAGGGACGTTCGAAGGCACGGGGCCACCACCACGGCGACATTCTGATGGGTTCTACCGCCACATGGAGGTTCCAAGGCTTGGGGCCATTAGCACGTGGACATTCTGATGAGTTCCACCACCAGGGGGACGTTCGAAGGCAATGGGCCACCACCACGGGGACATTCTCATGGGTTCCACCACCACGTGGAGAGTCTAAGACATGGGGCCACCGCCACGGGGACATTCTGCTGCGTTCCACCACCACGGGAAGGTTCGAAGGCAGGAGCCCACGACCACGGCGATGCTCTGATGGGTTCCACCACAACGCGGACGTTCGAAGGCAGTGGGCCACCACCATGGGGACGTTCTGTTGGGTTCCGCCTTCGCCGGGACGTTTTAAGGCACAGGGGAACCGCCATTGTGACGTTCTGATGGGTTCCACCACCACAGGGACTTTCTAAGGCAACGGGTCACAACCACAGGGACATTCTGATGGGTTCCACCACCACAGGGAGGTTCGAAGGCAGGGGCCCACCACCATGGTGATGTTCTGATGGGTTCCACCACCACGCGGAGGTTCTAAAGGCGCAGGGGAACCGCGACGGTGATGTTCTGATGGGTTTCACCACCAAGGGGAGGTTCTAAGGCGGGGGGCCACTGCCACGGGGACGTTCTGATGTGTTTCTCTGCCACGGGGAAGTTCTAAGGGAACGTGCCACCACGACAAAGACGTTTTGCTTGTTTCCAACACAACGGGCATGTTCTAAAGGCATGGGGCCATCGCCACTAGGACATTTTGATGGGTTCCACCGCCACACGGAGGTTCCAAGGCCTGGGGCTAAAATCGTGGAGATGTTCTGCTTTGTTCCACCACCACGGGTAGATTGGAAGGAGTGGGGCTACTAGCACGGGGACATTCTGATGGGTTCCACCACAACGGAGAGGTTATAAGCCACGGGACCACCACCATGGGGACGTTCTGCTTGGTTCCACAGCCACGGGGAGGTTCGAAGGAATGGGACCACCACCACGGTGACGTTCTGATGCGTTTCACCACCGCAGGGTCATTCTAAGGCAGGGGGCCACCACGACGGGGACGTTCTGATGGGTTCCACCACAACTGGGAGGTCTGCAGGCGTGGGACCACAACCACGGTGACGTTCTGATGGCTTTTGCTTACATGGGGAGCTTCTAAGGCGTGGGGCCACCATCACGGCGAGATTGTAAGGCATGGGACCACCGCCACGGGAACGTTCTGCTAAGTTCCACCACCACGGGGAGCGTTCGAAGGCGTGGGACCACGACCACGGTGACATTCTGATGGGTTCCACCACCACGGGGAGGTGCGAAGGCGTGGGGAAACCGCCACGGTGACGTTCTGCTGGGTTCCACCACCACGGGGATGTTCTAAGGCACGGGGCCACCTCCACGGGGACGTTCTGCTTGTTTCTGCAACCATGGGGAGGTTCGAAGGAATGGGACCACACCCACGGTGACGTTCTGATGGGTTCCAGCCCCACGGGGAGGTTCTAATGCGTGTGGCCACTGCCACGGGGACGTTCTGATGGCTTCCAGCCCCAAGGGGAAGTTCGAAGGCGTGGGGCCACCAGTGTGGGGACGTTCTGATGGGTTCCACTGCCACAGGGAGGTTCGAAGGCGTGGGACCACTGCCACGGTAACGTTCTGCTGGGTTCCACCACCACGGGGTGGTTCGAAGGCTTGTGATGACCACCACACTGACGTGTTGCTGGGTTCCACTATCACGGAGAGCTTGTAAGGCATGGCGCCACCGCCACGGGGACGTTCTGCTAAGTTCCACCACAACGGGGAGGTTCGAAGGCATGGGACCACTACCACGGTAACGTTCTAATGGCTTCCACTTACATGGGGAGCTTCTAAGGCGTGGGGCCACCATCACGGAGAGACTCTAAGGCATGGGGCCACTGCCACGGCGATGTTCTGCTAAGATC
Source organism: Platalea leucorodia (assembly GCF_965183815.1). Classification (NCBI taxonomy): domain Eukaryota; kingdom Metazoa; phylum Chordata; class Aves; order Pelecaniformes; family Threskiornithidae; genus Platalea; species Platalea leucorodia. The sequence continues at coordinate 136,951 of NW_028121406.1, forward strand.
CACCACCACGGGGAGGTTCGGAGACGTGTGATCACCACCATGGTGACATTCTTACGGGTTTCACCACCACGGGGAGGTTCCAAGGAGTGGAGCCACAACCACGGCGATGTTCTCATGGGTTCCACCACCATGAGGTGGTTGTATGGTACGGAGCAACCTCCACGGGGAGTTTCTGATGGGTTCCACCACCACGGGAAGGTTTGAAGGCATGGGCCCACCGCCACAGGGATGTCCTGATGGGTTCCACCACCACGGGAAGGTTTGAAGGCATGGGCCCACCGCCATAGGGATGTCCTGAGGGGTTCCACCGCCACAGGGAGGTTCTAAGGCAACGGGTCACCACGACGGGGACTTTCTCCTGGGTTCCACCACCACGGGGACCTTCTAAGGCGTGGGGCCACCACCACGGGGACATTCTGATGGGTTCCACCGCCACGGGGAGGTTCGAAGGCGTGGGGCCCACCACCATGGCGATGTTCTGATGAGTTCCACTACCACGGGGAGGTTCTAAAGGCGCAGGGGAACCGCGACGGTGACGTTCTGATGTGTTTCACCACCACAGGGACGTTCGAAGGCACGGGGCCACCACCACGGCGACATTCTGATGGGTTCTACCGCCACATGGAGGTTCCAAGGCTTGGGGCCATTAGCACGTGGACATTCTGATGAGTTCCACCACCAGGGGGACGTTCGAAGGCAATGGGCCACCACCACGGGGACATTCTCATGGGTTCCACCACCACGTGGAGAGTCTAAGACATGGGGCCACCGCCACGGGGACATTCTGCTGCGTTCCACCACCACGGGAAGGTTCGAAGGCAGGAGCCCACGACCACGGCGATGCTCTGATGGGTTCCACCACAACGCGGACGTTCGAAGGCAGTGGGCCACCACCATGGGGACGTTCTGTTGGGTTCCGCCTTCGCCGGGACGTTTTAAGGCACAGGGGAACCGCCATTGTGACGTTCTGATGGGTTCCACCACCACAGGGACTTTCTAAGGCAACGGGTCACAACCACAGGGACATTCTGATGGGTTCCACCACCACAGGGAGGTTCGAAGGCAGGGGCCCACCACCATGGTGATGTTCTGATGGGTTCCACCACCACGCGGAGGTTCTAAAGGCGCAGGGGAACCGCGACGGTGATGTTCTGATGGGTTTCACCACCAAGGGGAGGTTCTAAGGCGGGGGGCCACTGCCACGGGGACGTTCTGATGTGTTTCTCTGCCACGGGGAAGTTCTAAGGGAACGTGCCACCACGACAAAGACGTTTTGCTTGTTTCCAACACAACGGGCATGTTCTAAAGGCATGGGGCCATCGCCACTAGGACATTTTGATGGGTTCCACCGCCACACGGAGGTTCCAAGGCCTGGGGCTAAAATCGTGGAGATGTTCTGCTTTGTTCCACCACCACGGGTAGATTGGAAGGAGTGGGGCTACTAGCACGGGGACATTCTGATGGGTTCCACCACAACGGAGAGGTTATAAGCCACGGGACCACCACCATGGGGACGTTCTGCTTGGTTCCACAGCCACGGGGAGGTTCGAAGGAATGGGACCACCACCACGGTGACGTTCTGATGCGTTTCACCACCGCAGGGTCATTCTAAGGCAGGGGGCCACCACGACGGGGACGTTCTGATGGGTTCCACCACAACTGGGAGGTCTGCAGGCGTGGGACCACAACCACGGTGACGTTCTGATGGCTTTTGCTTACATGGGGAGCTTCTAAGGCATGGGGCCACCATCACGGCGAGATTGTAAGGCATGGGACCACCGCCACGGGAACGTTCTGCTAAGTTCCACCACCACGGGGAGCGTTCGAAGGCGTGGGACCACGACCACGGTGACATTCTGATGGGTTCCACCACCACGGGGAGGTGCGAAGGCGTGGGGAAACCGCCACGGGGACGTTCTGCTGGGTTCCACCACCACGGGGATGTTCTAAGGCACGGGGCCACCTCCACGGGGACGTTCTGCTTGTTTCTGCAACCATGGGGAGGTTCGAAGGAATGGGACCACACCCACGGTGACGTTCTGATGGGTTCCACCACCACGGGGAGGTTCTAATGCGTGTGGCCACTGCCACGGGGACGTTCTGATGGCTTCCAGCCCCAAGGGGAAGTTCGAAGGCGTGGGGCCACCAGTGTGGGGACGTTCTGATGGGTTCCACTGCCACAGGGAGGTTCGAAGGCGTGGGACCACTGCCACGGTAACATTCTGCTGGGTTCCTCCACCACGGGGTGGTTCGAAGGCTTGTGATGACCACCACACTGACGTGTTGCTGGGTTCCACTATCACGGAGAGCTTGTAAGGCATGGCGCCACCGCCACGGGGACGTTCTGCTAAGTTCCACCACAACGGGGAGGTTCGAAGGCATGGGACCACTGCCACGGTAACGTTCTAATGGCTTCCACTTACATGGGGAGCTTCTAAGGCGTGGGGCCACCATCACGGAGAGACTCTAAGGCATGGGGCCACTGCCACGGCGATGTTCTGCTAAGATCCACCACCACGGGGAGGTTCGGAGACGTGTGATCACCACCATGGTGACATTCTTACGGGTTTCACCACCACGGGGAGGTTCCAAGGAGTGGAGCCACAACCACGGCGATGTTCTCATGGGTTCCACCACCATGAGGTGGTTGTATGGTACGGAGCAACCTCCACGGGGAGTTTCTGATGGGTTCCACCACCACGGGAAGGTTTGAAGGCATGGGCCCACCGCCACAGGGATGTCCTGATGGGTTCCACCACCACGGGAAGGTTTGAAGGCATGGGCCCACCGCCATAGGGATGTCCTGAGGGGTTCCACCGCCACAGGGAGGTTCTAAGGCAACGGGTCACCACGACGGGGACTTTCTCCTGGGTTCCACCACCACGGGGACCTTCTAAGGCGTGGGGCCACCACCACGGGGACATTCCGATGGGTTCCACCGCCACGGGGAGGTTCGAAGGCGTGGGGCCCACCACCATGGCGATGTTCTGATGAGTTCCACTACCACGGGGAGGTTCTAAAGGCGCAGGGGAACCGCGACGGTGACGTTCTGATGTGTTTCACCACCACAGGGACGTTCGAAGGCACGGGGCCACCACCACGGCGACATTCTGATGGGTTCTACCGCCACATGGAGGTTCCAAGGCTTGGGGCCATTAGCACGTGGACATTCTGATGAGTTCCACCACCAGGGGGACGTTCAAAGGCAATGGGCCACCACCACGGGGACATTCTCATGGGTTCCACCACCACGTGGAGAGTCTAAGACATGGGGCCACCGCCACGGGGACATTCTGCTGCGTTCCACCACCACGGGAAGGTTCGAAGGCAGGAGCCCACGACCACGGCGATGCTCTGATGGGTTCCACCACAACGCGGACGTTCGAAGGCAGTGGGCCACCACCATGGGGACGTTCTGTTGGGTTCCGCCTTCGCCGGGACGTTTTAAGGCACAGGGGAACCGCCATTGTGACGTTCTGATGGGTTCCACCACCACAGGGACTTTCTAAGGCAACGGGTCACAACCACAGGGACATTCTGATGGGTTCCACCACCACAGGGAGGTTCGAAGGCAGGGGCCCACCACCATGGTGATGTTCTGATGGGTTCCACCACCACGCGGAGGTTCTAAAGGCGCAGGGGAACCGCGACGGTGATGTTCTGATGGGTTTCACCACCAAGGGGAGGTTCTAAGGCGGGGGGCCACTGCCACGGGGACGTTCTGATGTGTTTCTCTGCCACGGGGAAGTTCTAAGGGAACGTGCCACCACGACAAAGACGTTTTGCTTGTTTCCAACACAACGGGCATGTTCTAAAGGCATGGGGCCATCGCCACTAGGACATTTTGATGGGTTCCACCGCCACACGGAGGTTCCAAGGCCTGGGGCTAAAATCGTGGAGATGTTCTGCTTTGTTCCACCACCACGGGTAGATTGGAAGGAGTGGGGCTACTAGCACGGGGACATTCTGATGGGTTCCACCACAACGGAGAGGTTATAAGCCACGGGACCACCACCATGGGGACGTTCTGCTTGGTTCCACAGCCACGGGGAGGTTCGAAGGAATGGGACCACCACCACGGTGACGTTCTGATGCGTTTCACCACCGCAGGGTCATTCTAAGGCAGGGGGCCACCACGACGGGGACGTTCTGATGGGTTCCACCACAACTGGGAGGTCTGCAGGCGTGGGACCACAACCACGGTGACGTTCTGATGGCTTTTGCTTACATGGGGAGCTTCTAAGGCGTGGGGCCACCATCACGGCGAGATTGTAAGGCATGGGACCACCGCCACGGGAACGTTCTGCTAAGTTCCACCACCACGGGGAGCGTTCGAAGGCGTGGGACCACGACCACGGTGACATTCTGATGGGTTCCACCACCACGGGGAGGTGCGAAGGCGTGGGGAAACCGCCACGGTGACGTTCTGCTGGGTTCCACCACCACGGGGATGTTCTAAGGCACGGGGCCACCTCCACGGGGACGTTCTGCTTGTTTCTGCAACCATGGGGAGGTTCGAAGGAATGGGACCACACCCACGGTGACGTTCTGATGGGTTCCAGCCCCACGGGGAGGTTCTAATGCGTGTGGCCACTGCCACGGGGACGTTCTGATGGCTTCCAGCCCCAAGGGGAAGTTCGAAGGCGTGGGGCCACCAGTGTGGGGACGTTCTGATGGGTTCCACTGCCACAGGGAGGTTCGAAGGCGTGGGACCACTGCCACGGTAACGTTCTGCTGGGTTCCACCACCACGGGGTGGTTCGAAGGCTTGTGATGACCACCACACTGACGTGTTGCTGGGTTCCACTATCACGGAGAGCTTGTAAGGCATGGCGCCACCGCCACGGGGACGTTCTGCTAAGTTCCACCACAACGGGGAGGTTCGAAGGCATGGGACCACTACCACGGTAACGTTCTAATGGCTTCCACTTACATGGGGAGCTTCTAAGGCGTGGGGCCACCATCACAGAGAGACTCTAAGGCATGGGGCCACTGCCACGGCGATGTTCTGCTAAGATCCACCACCACGGGGAGGTTCGGAGACGTGTGATCACCACCATGGTGACATTCTTACGGGTTTCACCACCACGGGGAGGTTCCAAGGAGTGGAGCCACAACCACGGCGATGTTCTCATGGGTTCCACCACCATGAGGTGGTTGTATGGTACGGAGCAACCTCCACGGGGAGTTTCTGATGGGTTCCACCACCACGGGAAGGTTTGAAGGCATGGGCCCACCGCCACAGGGATGTCCTGATGGGTTCCACCACCACGGGAAGGTTTGAAGGCATGGGCCCACCGCCATAGGGATGTCCTGAGGGGTTCCACCGCCACAGGGAGGTTCTAAGGCAACGGGTCACCACGACGGGGACTTTCTCCTGGGTTCCACCACCACGGGGACCTTCTAAGGCGTGGGGCCACCACCACGGGGACATTCTGATGGGTTCCACCGCCACGGGGAGGTTCGAAGGCGTGGGGCCCACCACCGTGGCGATGTTCTGATGAGTTCCACTACCACGGGGAGGTTCTAAAGGCGCAGGGGAACCGCGACGGTGACGTTCTGATGTGTTTCACCACCACAGGGACGTTCGAAGGCACGGGGCCACCACCACGGCGACATTCTGATGGGTTCTACCGCCACATGGAGGTTCCAAGGCTTGGGGCCATTAGCACGTGGACATTCTGATGAGTTCCACCACCAGGGGGACGTTCGAAGGCAATGGGCCACCACCACGGGGACATTCTCATGGGTTCCACCACCACGTGGAGAGTCTAAGACATGGGGCCACCGCCACGGGGACATTCTGCTGCGTTCCACCACCACGGGAAGGTTCGAAGGCAGGAGCCCACGACCACGGCGATGCTCTGATGGGTTCCACCACAACGCGGACGTTCGAAGGCAGTGGGCCACCACCATGGGGACGTTCTGTTGGGTTCCGCCTTCGCCGGGACGTTTTAAGGCACAGGGGAACCGCCATTGTGACGTTCTGATGGGTTCCACCACCACAGGGACTTTCTAAGGCAACGGGTCACAACCACAGGGACATTCTGATGGGTTCCACCACCACAGGGAGGTTCGAAGGCAGGGGCCCACCACCATGGTGATGTTCTGATGGGTTCCACCACCACGCGGAGGTTCTAAAGGCGCAGGGGAACCGCGACGGTGATGTTCTGATGGGTTTCACCACCAAGGGGAGGTTCTAAGGCGGGGGGCCACTGCCACGGGGACGTTCTGATGTGTTTCTCTGCCACGGGGAAGTTCTAAGGGAACGTGCCACCACGACAAAGACGTTTTGCTTGTTTCCAACACAACGGGCATGTTCTAAAGGCATGGGGCCATCGCCACTAGGACATTTTGATGGGTTCCACCGCCACACGGAGGTTCCAAGGCCTGGGGCTAAAATCGTGGAGATGTTCTGCTTTGTTCCACCACCACGGGTAGATTGGAAGGAGTGGGGCTACTAGCACGGGGACATTCTGATGGGTTCCACCACAACGGAGAGGTTATAAGCCACGGGACCACCACCATGGGGACGTTCTGCTTGGTTCCACAGCCACGGGGAGGTTCGAAGGAATGGGACCACCACCACGGTGACGTTCTGATGCATTTCACCACCGCAGGGTCATTCTAAGGCAGGGGGCCACCACGACGGGGACGTTCTGATGGGTTCCACCACAACTGGGAGGTCTGCAGGCGTGGGACCACAACCACGGTGACGTTCTGATGGCTTTTGCTTACATGGGGAGCTTCTAAGGCGTGGGGCCACCATCACGGCGAGATTGTAAGGCATGGGACCACCGCCACGGGAACGTTCTGCTAAGTTCCACCACCACGGGGAGCGTTCGAAGGCGTGGGACCACGACCACGGTGACATTCTGATGGGTTCCACCACCACGGGGAGGTGCGAAGGCGTGGGGAAACCGCCACGGGGACGTTCTGCTGGGTTCCACCACCACGGGGATGTTCTAAGGCACGGGGCCACCTCCACGGGGACGTTCTGCTTGTTTCTGCAACCATGGGGAGGTTCGAAGGAATGGGACCACACCCACGGTGACGTTCTGATGGGTTCCAGCCCCACGGGGAGGTTCTAATGCGTGTGGCCACTGCCACGGGGACGTTCTGATGGCTTCCAGCCCCAAGGGGAAGTTCGAAGGCGTGGGGCCACCAGTGTGGGGACGTTCTGATGGGTTCCACTGCCACAGGGAGGTTCGAAGGCGTGGGACCACTGCCACGGTAACGTTCTGCTGGGTTCCACCACCACGGGGTGGTTCGAAGGCTTGTGATGACCACCACACTGACGTGTTGCTGGGTTCCACTATCACGGAGAGCTTGTAAGGCATGGCGCCACCGCCACGGGGACGTTCTGCTAAGTTCCACCACAACGGGGAGGTTCGAAGGCATGGGACCACTACCACGGTAACGTTCTAATGGCTTCCACTTACATGGGGAGCTTCTAAGGCGTGGGGCCACCATCACGGAGAGACTCTAAGGCATGGGGCCACTGCCACGGCGATGTTCTGCTAAGATCCACCACCACGGGGAGGTTCGGAGACGTGTGATCACCACCATGGTGACATTCTTACGGGTTTCACCACCACGGGGAGGTTCCAAGGAGTGGAGCCACAACCACGGCGATGTTCTCATGGGTTCCACCACCATGAGGTGGTTGTATGGTACGGAGCAACCTCCACGGGGAGTTTCTGATGGGTTCCACCACCACGGGAAGGTTTGAAGGCATGGGCCCACCGCCACAGGGATGTCCTGATGGGTTCCACCACCACGGGAAGGTTTGAAGGCATGGGCCCACCGCCATAGGGATGTCCTGAGGGGTTCCACCGCCACAGGGAGGTTCTAAGGCAACGGGTCACCACGACGGGGACTTTCTCCTGGGTTCCACCACCACGGGGACCTTCTAAGGCGTGGGGCCACCACCACGGGGACATTCTGATGGGTTCCACCGCCACGGGGAGGTTCGAAGGCGTGGGGCCCACCACCATGGCGATGTTCTGATGAGTTCCACTACCACGGGGAGGTTCTAAAGGCGCAGGGGAACCGCGACGGTGACGTTCTGATGTGTTTCACCACCACAGGGACGTTCGAAGGCACGGGGCCACCACCACGGCGACATTCTGATGGGTTCTACCGCCACATGGAGGTTCCAAGGCTTGGGGCCATTAGCACGTGGACATTCTGATGAGTTCCACCACCAGGGGGACGTTCGAAGGCAATGGGCCACCACCACGGGGACATTCTCATGGGTTCCACCACCACGTGGAGAGTCTAAGACATGGGGCCACCGCCACGGGGACATTCTGCTGCGTTCCACCACCACGGGAAGGTTCGAAGGCAGGAGCCCACGACCACGGCGATGCTCTGATGGGTTCCACCACAACGCGGACGTTCGAAGGCAGTGGGCCACCACCATGGGGACGTTCTGTTGGGTTCCGCCTTCGCCGGGACATTTTAAGGCACAGGGGAACCGCCATTGTGACGTTCTGATGGGTTCCACCACCACAGGGACTTTCTAAGGCAACGGGTCACAACCACAGGGACATTCTGATGGGTTCCACCACCACAGGGAGGTTCGAAGGCAGGGGCCCACCACCATGGTGATGTTCTGATGGGTTCCACCACCACGCGGAGGTTCTAAAGGCGCAGGGGAACCGCGACGGTGATGTTCTGATGGGTTTCACCACCAAGGGGAGGTTCTAAGGCGGGGGGCCACTGCCACGGGGACGTTCTGATGTGTTTCTCTGCCACGGGGAAGTTCTAAGGGAACGTGCCACCACGACAAAGACGTTTTGCTTGTTTCCAACACAACGGGCATGTTCTAAAGGCATGGGGCCATCGCCACTAGGACATTTTGATGGGTTCCACCGCCACACGGAGGTTCCAAGGCCTGGGGCTAAAATCGTGGAGATGTTCTGCTTTGTTCCACCACCACGGGTAGATTGGAAGGAGTGGGGCTACTAGCACGGGGACATTCTGATGGGTTCCACCACAACGGAGAGGTTATAAGCCACGGGACCACCACCATGGGGACGTTCTGCTTGGTTCCACAGCCACGGGGAGGTTCGAAGGAATGGGACCACCACCACGGTGACGTTCTGATGCGTTTCACCACCGCAGGGTCATTCTAAGGCAGGGGGCCACCACGACGGGGACGTTCTGATGGGTTCCACCACAACTGGGAGGTCTGCAGGCGTGGGACCACAACCACGGTGACGTTCTGATGGCTTTTGCTTACATGGGGAGCTTCTAAGGCGTGGGGCCACCATCACGGCGAGATTGTAAGGCATGGGACCACCGCCACGGGAACGTTCTGCTAAGTTCCACCACCACGGGGAGCGTTCGAAGGCGTGGGACCACGACCACGGTGACATTCTGATGGGTTCCACCACCACGGGGAGGTGCGAAGGCGTGGGGAAACCGCCACGGGGACGTTCTGCTGGGTTCCACCACCACGGGGATGTTCTAAGGCACGGGGCCACCTCCACGGGGACGTTCTGCTTGTTTCTGCAACCATGGGGAGGTTCGAAGGAATGGGACCACACCCACGGTGACGTTCTGATGGGTTCCAGCCCCACGGGGAGGTTCTAATGCGTGTGGCCACTGCCACGGGGACGTTCTGATGGCTTCCAGCCCCAAGGGGAAGTTTGAAGGCGTGGGGCCACCAGTGTGGGGACGTTCTGATGGGTTCCACTGCCACAGGGAGGTTCGAAGGCGTGGGACCACTGCCACGGTAACGTTCTGCTGGGTTCCACCACCACGGGGTGGTTCGAAGGCTTGTGATGACCACCACACTGACGTGTTGCTGGGTTCCACTATCACGGAGAGCTTGTAAGGCATGGCGCCACCGCCACGGGGACGTTCTGCTAAGTTCCACCACAACGGGGAGGTTCGAAGGCATGGGACCACTACCACGGTAACGTTCTAATGGCTTCCACTTACATGGGGAGCTTCTAAGGCGTGGGGCCACCATCACGGAGAGACTCTAAGGCATGGGGCCACTGCCACGGCGATGTTCTGCTAAGATCCACCACCACGGGGAGGTTCGGAGACGTGTGATCACCACCATGGTGACATTCTTACGGGTTTCACCACCACGGGGAGGTTCCAAGGAGTGGAGCCACAACCACGGCGATGTTCTCATGGGTTCCACCACCATGAGGTGGTTGTATGGTACGGAGCAACCTCCACGGGGAGTTTCTGATGGGTTCCACCACCACGGGAAGGTTTGAAGGCATGGGCCCACCGCCACAGGGATGTCCTGATGTGTTCCTCCACCACGGGAAGGTTTGAAGGCATGGGCCCACCGCCACAGGGATGTCCTGATGGGTTCCACCACCACGGGAAGGTTTGAAGGCATGGGCCCACCGCCATAGGGATGTCCTGAGGGGTTCCACCGCCACAGGGAGGTTCTAAGGCAACGGGTCACCACGACGGGGACTTTCTCCTGGGTTCCACCACCACGGGGACCTTCTAAGGCGTGGGGCCACCACCACGGGGACATTCTGATGGGTTCCACCGCCACGGGGAGGTTCGAAGGCGTGGGGCCCACCACCATGGCGATGTTCTGATGAGTTCCACTACCACGGGGAGGTTCTAAAGGCGCAGGGGAACCGCGACGGTGACGTTCTGATGTGTTTCACCACCACAGGGACGTTCGAAGGCACGGGGCCACCACCACGGCGACATTCTGATGGGTTCTACCGCCACATGGAGGTTCCAAGGCTTGGGGCCATTAGCACGTGGACATTCTGATGAGTTCCACCACCAGGGGGACGTTCGAAGGCAATGGGCCACCACCACGGGGACATTCTCATGGGTTCCACCACCACGTGGAGAGTCTAAGACATGGGGCCACCGCCACGGGGACATTCTGCTGCGTTCCACCACCACGGGAAGGTTCGAAGGCAGGAGCCCACGACCACGGCGATGCTCTGATGGGTTCCACCACAACGCGGACGTTCGAAGGCAGTGGGCCACCACCATGGGGACGTTCTGTTGGGTTCCGCCTTCGCCGGGACGTTTTAAGGCACAGGGGAACCGCCATTGTGACGTTCTGATGGGTTCCACCACCACAGGGACTTTCTAAGGCAACGGGTCACAACCACAGGGACATTCTGATGGGTTCCACCACCACAGGGAGGTTCGAAGGCAGGGGCCCACCACCATGGTGATGTTCTGATGGGTTCCACCACCACGCGGAGGTTCTAAAGGCGCAGGGGAACCGCGACGGTGATGTTCTGATGGGTTTCACCACCAAGGGGAGGTTCTAAGGCGGGGGGCCACTGCCACGGGGACGTTCTGATGTGTTTCTCTGCCACGGGGAAGTTCTAAGGGAACGTGCCACCACGACAAAGACGTTTTGCTTGTTTCCAACACAACGGGCATGTTCTAAAGGCATGGGGCCATCGCCACTAGGACATTTTGATGGGTTCCACCGCCACACGGAGGTTCCAAGGCCTGGGGCTAAAATCGTGGAGATGTTCTGCTTTGTTCCACCACCACGGGTAGATTGGAAGGAGTGGGGCTACTAGCACGGGGACATTCTGATGGGTTCCACCACAACGGAGAGGTTATAAGCCACGGGACCACCACCATGGGGACGTTCTGCTTGGTTCCACAGCCACGGGGAGGTTCGAAGGAATGGGACCACCACCACGGTGACGTTCTGATGCGTTTCACCACCGCAGGGTCATTCTAAGGCAGGGGGCCACCACGACGGGGACGTTCTGATGGGTTCCACCACAACTGGGAGGTCTGCAGGCGTGGGACCACAACCACGGTGACGTTCTGATGGCTTTTGCTTACATGGGGAGCTTCTAAGGCGTGGGGCCACCATCACGGCGAGATTGTAAGGCATGGGACCACCGCCACGGGAACGTTCTGCTAAGTTCCACCACCACGGGGAGCGTTCGAAGGCGTGGGACCACGACCACGGTGACATTCTGATGGGTTCCACCACCACGGGGAGGTGCGAAGGCGTGGGGAAACCGCCACGGGGACGTTCTGCTGGGTTCCACCACCACGGGGATGTTCTAAGGCACGGGGCCACCTCCACGGGGACGTTCTGCTTGTTTCTGCAACCATGGGGAGGTTCGAAGGAATGGGACCACACCCACGGTGACGTTCTGATGGGTTCCAGCCCCACGGGGAGGTTCTAATGCGTGTGGCCACTGCCACGGGGACGTTCTGATGGCTTCCAGCCCCAAGGGGAAGTTCGAAGGCGTGGGGCCACCAGTGTGGGGACGTTCTGATGGGTTCCACTGCCACAGGGAGGTTCGAAGGCGTGGGACCACTGCCACGGTAACGTTCTGCTGGGTTCCACCACCACGGGGTGGTTCGAAGGCTTGTGATGACCACCACACTGACGTGTTGCTGGGTTCCACTATCACGGAGAGCTTGTAAGGCATGGCGCCACCGCCACGGGGACGTTCTGCTAAGTTCCACCACAACGGGGAGGTTCGAAGGCATGGGACCACTACCACGGTAACGTTCTAATGGCTTCCACTTACATGGGGAGCTTCTAAGGCGTGGGGCCACCATCACGGAGAGACTCTAAGGCATGGGGCCACTGCCACGGCGATGTTCTGCTAAGATCCACCACCACGGGGAGGTTCGGAGACGTGTGATCACCACCATGGTGACATTCTTACGGGTTTCACCACCACGGGGAGGTTCCAAGGAGTGGAGCCACAACCACGGCGATGTTCTCATGGGTTCCACCACCATGAGGTGGTTGTATGGTACGGAGCAACCTCCACGGGGAGTTTCTGATGGGTTCCACCACCACGGGAAGGTTTGAAGGCATGGGCCCACCGCCACAGGGATGTCCTGATGGGTTCCACCACCACGGGAAGGTTTGAAGGCATGGGCCCACCGCCATAGGGATGTCCTGAGGGGTTCCACCGCCACAGGGAGGTTCTAAGGCAACGGGTCACCACGACGGGGACTTTCTCCTGGGTTCCACCACCACGGGGACCTTCTAAGGCGTGGGGCCACCACCACGGGGACATTCTGATGGGTTCCACCGCCACGGGGAGGTTCGAAGGCGTGGGGCCCACCACCATGGCGATGTTCTGATGAGTTCCACTACCACGGGGAGGTTCTAAAGGCGCAGGGGAACCGCGACGGTGACGTTCTGATGTGTTTCACCACCACAGGGACGTTCGAAGGCACGGGGCCACCACCACGGCGACATTCTGATGGGTTCTACCGCCACATGGAGGTTCCAAGGCTTGGGGCCATTAGCACGTGGACATTCTGATGAGTTCCACCACCAGGGGGACGTTCGAAGGCAATGGGCCACCACCACGGGGACATTCTCATGGGTTCCACCACCACGTGGAGAGTCTAAGACATGGGGCCACCGCCACGGGGACATTCTGCTGCGTTCCACCACCACGGGAAGGTTCGAAGGCAGGAGCCCACGACCACGGCGATGCTCTGATGGGTTCCACCACAACGCGGACGTTCGAAGGCAGTGGGCCACCACCATGGGGACGTTCTGTTGGGTTCCGCCTTCGCCGGGACATTTTAAGGCACAGGGGAACCGCCATTGTGACGTTCTGATGGGTTCCACCACCACAGGGACTTTCTAAGGCAACGGGTCACAACCACAGGGACATTCTGATGGGTTCCACCACCACAGGGAGGTTCGAAGGCAGGGGCCCACCACCATGGTGATGTTCTGATGGGTTCCACCACCACGCGGAGGTTCTAAAGGCGCAGGGGAACCGCGACGGTGATGTTCTGATGGGTTTCACCACCAAGGGGAGGTTCTAAGGCGGGGGGCCACTGCCACGGGGACGTTCTGATGTGTTTCTCTGCCACGGGGAAGTTCTAAGGGAACGTGCCACCACGACAAAGACGTTTTGCTTGTTTCCAACACAACGGGCATGTTCTAAAGGCATGGGGCCATCGCCACTAGGACATTTTGATGGGTTCCACCGCCACACGGAGGTTCCAAGGCCTGGGGCTAAAATCGTGGAGATGTTCTGCTTTGTTCCACCACCACGGGTAGATTGGAAGGAGTGGGGCTACTAGCACGGGGACATTCTGATGGGTTCCACCACAACGGAGAGGTTATAAGCCACGGGACCACCACCATGGGGACGTTCTGCTTGGTTCCACAGCCACGGGGAGGTTCGAAGGAATGGGACCACCACCACGGTGACGTTCTGATGCGTTTCACCACCGCAGGGTCATTCTAAGGCAGGGGGCCACCACGACGGGGACGTTCTGATGGGTTCCACCACAACTGGGAGGTCTGCAGGCGTGGGACCACAACCACGGTGACGTTCTGATGGCTTTTGCTTACATGGGGAGCTTCTAAGGCGTGGGGCCACCATCACGGCGAGATTGTAAGGCATGGGACCACCGCCACGGGAACGTTCTGCTAAGTTCCACCACCACGGGGAGCGTTCGAAGGCGTGGGACCACGACCACGGTGACATTCTGATGGGTTCCACCACCACGGGGAGGTGCGAAGGCGTGGGGAAACCGCCACGGGGACGTTCTGCTGGGTTCCACCACCACGGGGATGTTCTAAGGCACGGGGCCACCTCCACGGGGACGTTCTGCTTGTTTCTGCAACCATGGGGAGGTTCGAAGGAATGGGACCACACCCACGGTGACGTTCTGATGGGTTCCAGCCCCACGGGGAGGTTCTAATGCGTGTGGCCACTGCCACGGGGACGTTCTGATGGCTTCCAGCCCCAAGGGGAAGTTTGAAGGCGTGGGGCCACCAGTGTGGGGACGTTCTGATGGGTTCCACTGCCACAGGGAGGTTCGAAGGCGTGGGACCACTGCCACGGTAACGTTCTGCTGGGTTCCACCACCACGGGGTGGTTCGAAGGCTTGTGATGACCACCACACTGACGTGTTGCTGGGTTCCACTATCACGGAGAGCTTGTAAGGCATGGCGCCACCGCCACGGGGACGTTCTGCTAAGTTCCACCACAACGGGGAGGTTCGAAGGCATGGGACCACTACCACGGTAACGTTCTAATGGCTTCCACTTACATGGGGAGCTTCTAAGGCGTGGGGCCACCATCACGGAGAGACTCTAAGGCATGGGGCCACTGCCACGGCGATGTTCTGCTAAGATCCACCACCACGGGGAGGTTCGGAGACGTGTGATCACCACCATGGTGACATTCTTACGGGTTTCACCACCACGGGGAGGTTCCAAGGAGTGGAGCCACAACCACGGCGATGTTCTCATGGGTTCCACCACCATGAGGTGGTTGTATGGTACGGAGCAACCTCCACGGGGAGTTTCTGATGGGTTCCACCACCACGGGAAGGTTTGAAGGCATGGGCCCACCGCCACAGGGATGTCCTGATGTGTTCCTCCACCACGGGAAGGTTTGAAGGCATGGGCCCACCGCCACAGGGATGTCCTGATGGGTTCCACCACCACGGGAAGGTTTGAAGGCATGGGCCCACCGCCATAGGGATGTCCTGAGGGGTTCCACCGCCACAGGGAGGTTCTAAGGCAACGGGTCACCACGACGGGGACTTTCTCCTGGGTTCCACCACCACGGGGACCTTCTAAGGCGTGGGGCCACCACCACGGGGACATTCTGATGGGTTCCACCGCCACGGGGAGGTTCGAAGGCGTGGGGCCCACCACCATGGCGATGTTCTGATGAGTTCCACTACCACGGGGAGGTTCTAAAGGCGCAGGGGAACCGCGACGGTGACGTTCTGATGTGTTTCACCACCACAGGGACGTTCGAAGGCACGGGGCCACCACCACGGCGACATTCTGATGGGTTCTACCGCCACATGGAGGTTCCAAGGCTTGGGGCCATTAGCACGTGGACATTCTGATGAGTTCCACCACCAGGGGGACGTTCGAAGGCAATGGGCCACCACCACGGGGACATTCTCATGGGTTCCACCACCACGTGGAGAGTCTAAGACATGGGGCCACCGCCACGGGGACATTCTGCTGCGTTCCACCACCACGGGAAGGTTCGAAGGCAGGAGCCCACGACCACGGCGATGCTCTGATGGGTTCCACCACAACGCGGACGTTCGAAGGCAGTGGGCCACCACCATGGGGACGTTCTGTTGGGTTCCGCCTTCGCCGGGACGTTTTAAGGCACAGGGGAACCGCCATTGTGACGTTCTGATGGGTTCCACCACCACAGGGACTTTCTAAGGCAACGGGTCACAACCACAGGGACATTCTGATGGGTTCCACCACCACAGGGAGGTTCGAAGGCAGGGGCCCACCACCATGGTGATGTTCTGATGGGTTCCACCACCACGCGGAGGTTCTAAAGGCGCAGGGGAACCGCGACGGTGATGTTCTGATGGGTTTCACCACCAAGGGGAGGTTCTAAGGCGGGGGGCCACTGCCACGGGGACGTTCTGATGTGTTTCTCTGCCACGGGGAAGTTCTAAGGGAACGTGCCACCACGACAAAGACGTTTTGCTTGTTTCCAACACAACGGGCATGTTCTAAAGGCATGGGGCCATCGCCACTAGGACATTTTGATGGGTTCCACCGCCACACGGAGGTTCCAAGGCCTGGGGCTAAAATCGTGGAGATGTTCTGCTTTGTTCCACCACCACGGGTAGATTGGAAGGAGTGGGGCTACTAGCACGGGGACATTCTGATGGGTTCCACCACAACGGAGAGGTTATAAGCCACGGGACCACCACCATGGGGACGTTCTGCTTGGTTCCACAGCCACGGGGAGGTTCGAAGGAATGGGACCACCACCACGGTGACGTTCTGATGCGTTTCACCACCGCAGGGTCATTCTAAGGCAGGGGGCCACCACGACGGGGACGTTCTGATGGGTTCCACCACAACTGGGAGGTCTGCAGGCGTGGGACCACAACCACGGTGACGTTCTGATGGCTTTTGCTTACATGGGGAGCTTCTAAGGCGTGGGGCCACCATCACGGCGAGATTGTAAGGCATGGGACCACCGCCACGGGAACGTTCTGCTAAGTTCCACCACCACGGGGAGCGTTCGAAGGCGTGGGACCACGACCACGGTGACATTCTGATGGGTTCCACCACCACGGGGAGGTGCGAAGGCGTGGGGAAACCGCCACGGGGACGTTCTGCTGGGTTCCACCACCACGGGGATGTTCTAAGGCACGGGGCCACCTCCACGGGGACGTTCTGCTTGTTTCTGCAACCATAGGGAGGTTCGAAGGAATGGGACCACACCCACGGTGACGTTCTGATGGGTTCCAGCCCCACGGGGAGGTTCTAATGCGTGTGGCCACTGCCACGGGGACGTTCTGATGGCTTCCAGCCCCAAGGGGAAGTTCGAAGGCGTGGGGCCACCAGTGTGGGGACGTTCTGATGGGTTCCACTGCCACAGGGAGGTTCGAAGGCGTGGGACCACTGCCACGGTAACGTTCTGCTGGGTTCCACCACCACGGGGTGGTTCGAAGGCTTGTGATGACCACCACACTGACGTGTTGCTGGGTTCCACTATCACGGAGAGCTTGTAAGGCATGGCGCCACCGCCACGGGGACGTTCTGCTAAGTTCCACCACAACGGGGAGGTTCGAAGGCATGGGACCACTACCACGGTAACGTTCTAATGGCTTCCACTTACATGGGGAGCTTCTAAGGCCTGGGGCCACCATCACGGAGAGACTCTAAGGCATGGGGCCACTGCCACGGCGATGTTCTGCTAAGATCCA
Organism: Platalea leucorodia; assembly: GCF_965183815.1. Taxonomy (NCBI): domain Eukaryota; kingdom Metazoa; phylum Chordata; class Aves; order Pelecaniformes; family Threskiornithidae; genus Platalea; species Platalea leucorodia. The sequence goes on from NW_028121406.1 coordinate 154,638, forward strand.
CCACCACGGGGAGGTTCGGAGACGTGTGATCACCACCATGGTGACATTCTTACGGGTTTCACCACCACGGGGAGGTTCCAAGGAGTGGAGCCACAACCACGGCGATGTTCTCATGGGTTCCACCACCATGAGGTGGTTGTATGGTACGGAGCAACCTCCACGGGGAGTTTCTGATGGGTTCCACCACCACGGGAAGGTTTGAAGGCATGGGCCCACCGCCACAGGGATGTCCTGATGTGTTCCTCCACCACCACGGGAAGGTTTGAAGGCATGGGCCCACCGCCATAGGGATGTCCTGAGGGGTTCCACCGCCACAGGGAGGTTCTAAGGCAACGGGTCACCACGACGGGGACTTTCTCCTGGGTTCCACCACCACGGGGACCTTCTAAGGCGTGGGGCCACCACCACGGGGACATTCTGATGGGTTCCACCGCCACGGGGAGGTTCGAAGGCGTGGGGCCCACCACCATGGCGATGTTCTGATGAGTTCCACTACCACGGGGAGGTTCTAAAGGCGCAGGGGAACCGCGACGGTGACGTTCTGATGTGTTTCACCACCACAGGGACGTTCGAAGGCACGGGGCCACCACCACGGCGACATTCTGATGGGTTCTACCGCCACATGGAGGTTCCAAGGCTTGGGGCCATTAGCACGTGGACATTCTGATGAGTTCCACCACCAGGGGGACGTTCGAAGGCAATGGGCCACCACCACGGGGACATTCTCATGGGTTCCACCACCACGTGGAGAGTCTAAGACATGGGGCCACCGCCACGGGGACATTCTGCTGCGTTCCACCACCACGGGAAGGTTCGAAGGCAGGAGCCCACGACCACGGCGATGCTCTGATGGGTTCCACCACAACGCGGACGTTCGAAGGCAGTGGGCCACCACCATGGGGACGTTCTGTTGGGTTCCGCCTTCGCCGGGACGTTTTAAGGCACCGGGGAACCGCCATTGTGACGTTCTGATGGGTTCCACCACCACAGGGACTTTCTAAGGCAACGGGTCACAACCACAGGGACATTCTGATGGGTTCCACCACCACAGGGAGGTTCGAAGGCAGGGGCCCACCACCATGGTGATGTTCTGATGGGTTCCACCACCACGCGGAGGTTCTAAAGGCGCAGGGGAACCGCGACGGTGATGTTCTGATGGGTTTCACCACCAAGGGGAGGTTCTAAGGCGGGGGGCCACTGCCACGGGGACGTTCTGATGTGTTTCTCTGCCACGGGGAAGTTCTAAGGGAACGTGCCACCACGACAAAGACGTTTTGCTTGTTTCCAACACAACGGGCATGTTCTAAAGGCATGGGGCCATCACCACTAGGACATTTTGATGGGTTCCACCGCCACACGGAGGTTCCAAGGCCTGGGGCTAAAATCGTGGAGATGTTCTGCTTTGTTCCACCACCACGGGTAGATTGGAAGGAGTGGGGCTACTAGCACGGGGACATTCTGATGGGTTCCACCACAACGGAGAGGTTATAAGCCACGGGACCACCACCATGGGGACGTTCTGCTTGGTTCCACAGCCACGGGGAGGTTCGAAGGAATGGGACCACCACCACGGTGACGTTCTGATGCGTTTCACCACCGCAGGGTCATTCTAAGGCAGGGGGCCACCACGACGGGGACGTTCTGATGGGTTCCACCACAACTGGGAGGTCTGCAGGCGTGGGACCACAACCACGGTGACGTTCTGATGGCTTTTGCTTACATGGGGAGCTTCTAAGGCGTGGGGCCACCATCACGGCGAGATTGTAAGGCATGGGACCACCGCCACGGGAACGTTCTGCTAAGTTCCACCACCACGGGGAGCGTTCGAAGGCGTGGGACCACGACCACGGTGACATTCTGATGGGTTCCACCACCACGGGGAGGTGCGAAGGCGTGGGGAAACCGCCACGGTGACGTTCTGCTGGGTTCCACCACCACGGGGATGTTCTAAGGCACGGGGCCACCTCCACGGGGACGTTCTGCTTGTTTCTGCAACCATGGGGAGGTTCGAAGGAATGGGACCACACCCACGGTGACGTTCTGATGGGTTCCACCACCACGGGGAGGTTCTAATGCGTGTGGCCACTGCCACGGGGACGTTCTGATGGCTTCCAGCCCCAAGGGGAAGTTCGAAGGCGTGGGGCCACCAGTGTGGGGACGTTCTGATGGGTTCCACTGCCACAGGGAGGTTCGAAGGCGTGGGACCACTGCCACGGTAACGTTCTGCTGGGTTCCACCACCACGGGGTGGTTCGAAGGCTTGTGATGACCACCACACTGACGTGTTGCTGGGTTCCACTATCACGGAGAGCTTGTAAGGCATGGCGCCACCGCCACGGGGACGTTCTGCTAAGTTCCACCACAACGGGGAGGTTCGAAGGCATGGGACCACTACCACGGTAACGTTCTAATGGCTTCCACTTACATGGGGAGCTTCTAAGGCCTGGGGCCACCATCACGGAGAGACTCTAAGGCATGGGGCCACTGCCACGGCGATGTTCTGCTAAGATCCACCACCACGGGGAGGTTCGGAGACGTGTGATCACCACCATGGTGACATTCTTACGGGTTTCACCACCACGGGGAGGTTCCAAGGAGTGGAGCCACAACCACGGCGATGTTCTCATGGGTTCCACCACCATGAGGTGGTTGTATGGTACGGAGCAACCTCCACGGGGAGTTTCTGATGGGTTCCACCACCACGGGAAGGTTTGAAGGCATGGGCCCACCGCCACAGGGATGTCCTGATGGGTTCCACCACCACGGGAAGGTTTGAAGGCATGGGCCCACCGCCATAGGGATGTCCTGAGGGGTTCCACCGCCACAGGGAGGTTCTAAGGCAACGGGTCACCACGACGGGGACTTTCTCCTGGGTTCCACCACCACGGGGACCTTCTAAGGCGTGGGGCCACCACCACGGGGACATTCTGATGGGTTCCACCGCCACGGGGAGGTTCGAAGGCGTGGGGCCCACCACCATGGCGATGTTCTGATGAGTTCCACTACCACGGGGAGGTTCTAAAGGCGCAGGGGAACCGCGACGGTGACGTTCTGATGTGTTTCACCACCACAGGGACGTTCGAAGGCACGGGGCCACCACCACGGCGACATTCTGATGGGTTCTACCGCCACATGGAGGTTCCAAGGCTTGGGGCCATTAGCACGTGGACATTCTGATGAGTTCCACCACCAGGGGGACGTTCGAAGGCAATGGGCCACCACCACGGGGACATTCTCATGGGTTCCACCACCACGTGGAGAGTCTAAGACATGGGGCCACCGCCACGGGGACATTCTGCTGCGTTCCACCACCACGGGAAGGTTCGAAGGCAGGAGCCCACGACCACGGCGATGCTCTGATGGGTTCCACCACAACGCGGACGTTCGAAGGCAGTGGGCCACCACCATGGGGACGTTCTGTTGGGTTCCGCCTTCGCCGGGACGTTTTAAGGCACCGGGGAACCGCCATTGTGACGTTCTGATGGGTTCCACCACCACAGGGACTTTCTAAGGCAACGGGTCACAACCACAGGGACATTCTGATGGGTTCCACCACCACAGGGAGGTTCGAAGGCAGGGGCCCACCACCATGGTGATGTTCTGATGGGTTCCACCACCACGCGGAGGTTCTAAAGGCGCAGGGGAACCGCGACGGTGATGTTCTGATGGGTTTCACCACCAAGGGGAGGTTCTAAGGCGGGGGGCCACTGCCACGGGGACGTTCTGATGTGTTTCTCTGCCACGGGGAAGTTCTAAGGGAACGTGCCACCACGACAAAGACGTTTTGCTTGTTTCCAACACAACGGGCATGTTCTAAAGGCATGGGGCCATCGCCACTAGGACATTTTGATGGGTTCCACCGCCACACGGAGGTTCCAAGGCCTGGGGCTAAAATCGTGGAGATGTTCTGCTTTGTTCCACCACCACGGGTAGATTGGAAGGAGTGGGGCTACTAGCACGGGGACATTCTGATGGGTTCCACCACAACGGAGAGGTTATAAGCCACGGGACCACCACCATGGGGACGTTCTGCTTGGTTCCACAGCCACGGGGAGGTTCGAAGGAATGGGACCACCACCACGGTGACGTTCTGATGCGTTTCACCACCGCAGGGTCATTCTAAGGCAGGGGGCCACCACGACGGGGACGTTCTGATGGGTTCCACCACAACTGGGAGGTCTGCAGGCGTGGGACCACAACCACGGTGACGTTCTGATGGCTTTTGCTTACATGGGGAGCTTCTAAGGCGTGGGGCCACCATCACGGCGAGATTGTAAGGCATGGGACCACCGCCACGGGAACGTTCTGCTAAGTTCCACCACCACGGGGAGCGTTCGAAGGCGTGGGACCACGACCACGGTGACATTCTGATGGGTTCCACCACCACGGGGAGGTGCGAAGGCGTGGGGAAACCGCCACGGTGACGTTCTGCTGGGTTCCACCACCACGGGGATGTTCTAAGGCACGGGGCCACCTCCACGGGGACGTTCTGCTTGTTTCTGCAACCATGGGGAGGTTCGAAGGAATGGGACCACACCCACGGTGACGTTCTGATGGGTTCCAGCCCCACGGGGAGGTTCTAATGCGTGTGGCCACTGCCACGGGGACGTTCTGATGGCTTCCAGCCCCAAGGGGAAGTTCGAAGGCGTGGGGCCACCAGTGTGGGGACGTTCTGATGGGTTCCACTGCCACAGGGAGGTTCGAAGGCGTGGGACCACTGCCACGGTAACGTTCTGCTGGGTTCCACCACCACGGGGTGGTTCGAAGGCTTGTGATGACCACCACACTGACGTGTTGCTGGGTTCCACTATCACGGAGAGCTTGTAAGGCATGGCGCCACCGCCACGGGGACGTTCTGCTAAGTTCCACCACAACGGGGAGGTTCGAAGGCATGGGACCACTACCACGGTAACGTTCTAATGGCTTCCACTTACATGGGGAGCTTCTAAGGCGTGGGGCCACCATCACGGAGAGACTCTAAGGCATGGGGCCACTGCCACGGCGATGTTCTGCTAAGATCCACCACCACGGGGAGGTTCGGAGACGTGTGATCACCACCATGGTGACATTCTTACGGGTTTCACCACCACGGGGAGGTTCCAAGGAGTGGAGCCACAACCACGGCGATGTTCTCATGGGTTCCACCACCATGAGGTGGTTGTATGGTACGGAGCAACCTCCACGGGGAGTTTCTGATGGGTTCCACCACCACGGGAAGGTTTGAAGGCATGGGCCCACCGCCACAGGGATGTCCTGATGGGTTCCACCACCACGGGAAGGTTTGAAGGCATGGGCCCACCGCCATAGGGATGTCCTGAGGGGTTCCACCGCCACAGGGAGGTTCTAAGGCAACGGGTCACCACGACGGGGACTTTCTCCTGGGTTCCACCACCACGGGGACCTTCTAAGGCGTGGGGCCACCACCACGGGGACATTCTGATGGGTTCCACCGCCACGGGGAGGTTCGAAGGCGTGGGGCCCACCACCGTGGCGATGTTCTGATGAGTTCCACTACCACGGGGAGGTTCTAAAGGCGCAGGGGAACCGCGACGGTGACGTTCTGATGTGTTTCACCACCACAGGGACGTTCGAAGGCACGGGGCCACCACCACGGCGACATTCTGATGGGTTCTACCGCCACATGGAGGTTCCAAGGCTTGGGGCCATTAGCACGTGGACATTCTGATGAGTTCCACCACCAGGGGGACGTTCGAAGGCAATGGGCCACCACCACGGGGACATTCTCATGGGTTCCACCACCACGTGGAGAGTCTAAGACATGGGGCCACCGCCACGGGGACATTCTGCTGCGTTCCACCACCACGGGAAGGTTCGAAGGCAGGAGCCCACGACCACGGCGATGCTCTGATGGGTTCCACCACAACGCGGACGTTCGAAGGCAGTGGGCCACCACCATGGGGACGTTCTGTTGGGTTCCGCCTTCGCCGGGACGTTTTAAGGCACCGGGGAACCGCCATTGTGACGTTCTGATGGGTTCCACCACCACAGGGACTTTCTAAGGCAACGGGTCACAACCACAGGGACATTCTGATGGGTTCCACCACCACAGGGAGGTTCGAAGGCAGGGGCCCACCACCATGGTGATGTTCTGATGGGTTCCACCACCACGCGGAGGTTCTAAAGGCGCAGGGGAACCGCGACGGTGATGTTCTGATGGGTTTCACCACCAAGGGGAGGTTCTAAGGCGGGGGGCCACTGCCACGGGGATGTTCTGATGTGTTTCTCTGCCACGGGGAAGTTCTAAGGGAACGTGCCACCACGACAAAGACGTTTTGCTTGTTTCCAACACAACGGGCATGTTCTAAAGGCATGGGGCCATCGCCACTAGGACATTTTGATGGGTTCCACCGCCACACGGAGGTTCCAAGGCCTGGGGCTAAAATCGTGGAGATGTTCTGCTTTGTTCCACCACCACGGGTAGATTGGAAGGAGTGGGGCTACTAGCACGGGGACATTCTGATGGGTTCCACCACAACGGAGAGGTTATAAGCCACGGGACCACCACCATGGGGACGTTCTGCTTGGTTCCACAGCCACGGGGAGGTTCGAAGGAATGGGACCACCACCACGGTGACGTTCTGATGCGTTTCACCACCGCAGGGTCATTCTAAGGCAGGGGGCCACCACGACGGGGACGTTCTGATGGGTTCCACCACAACTGGGAGGTCTGCAGGCGTGGGACCACAACCACAGTGACGTTCTGATGGCTTTTGCTTACATGGGGAGCTTCTAAGGCGTGGGGCCACCATCACGGCGAGATTGTAAGGCATGGGACCACCGCCACGGGAACGTTCTGCTAAGTTCCACCACCACGGGGAGCGTTCGAAGGCGTGGGACCACGACCACGGTGACATTCTGATGGGTTCCACCACCACGGGGAGGTGCGAAGGCGTGGGGAAACCGCCACGGTGACGTTCTGCTGGGTTCCACCACCACGGGGATGTTCTAAGGCACGGGGCCACCTCCACGGGGACGTTCTGCTTGTTTCTGCAACCATGGGGAGGTTCGAAGGAATGGGACCACACCCACGGTGACGTTCTGATGGGTTCCACCACCACGGGGAGGTTCTAATGCGTGTGGCCACTGCCACGGGGACGTTCTGATGGCTTCCAGCCCCAAGGGGAAGTTCGAAGGCGTGGGGCCACCAGTGTGGGGACGTTCTGATGGGTTCCACTGCCACAGGGAGGTTCGAAGGCGTGGGACCACTGCCACGGTAATGTTCTGCTGGGTTCCACCACCACGGGGTGGTTCGAAGGCTTGTGATGACCACCACACTGACGTGTTGCTGGGTTCCACTATCACGGAGAGCTTGTAAGGCATGGCGCCACCGCCACGGGGACGTTCTGCTAAGTTCCACCACAACGGGGAGGTTCGAAGGCATGGGACCACTACCACGGTAACGTTCTAATGGCTTCCACTTACATGGGGAGCTTCTAAGGCGTGGGGCCACCATCACGGAGAGACTCTAAGGCATGGGGCCACTGCCACGGCGATGTTCTGCTAAGATCCACCACCACGGGGACGTTCGGAGACGTGTGATCACCACCATGGTGACATTCTTATGGGTTTCACCACCACGGGGAGGTTCCAAGGAGTGGAGCCACAACCACGGCGATGTTCTCATGGGTTCCACCACCATGAGGTGGTTGTATGGTACGGAGCAACCTCCACGGGGAGTTTCTGATGGGTTCCACCACCACGGGAAGGTTTGAAGGCATGGGCCCACCGCCACAGGGATGTCCTGATGGGTTCCACCACCACGGGAAGGTTTGAAGGCATGGGCCCACCGCCATAGGGATGTCCTGAGGGGTTCCACCGCCACAGGGAGGTTCTAAGGCAACGGGTCACCACGACGGGGACTTTCTCCTGGGTTCCACCACCACGGGGACCTTCTAAGGCGTGGGGCCACCACCACGGGGACATTCTGATGGGTTCCACCGCCACGGGGAGGTTCGAAGGCGTGGGGCCCACCACCGTGGCGATGTTCTGATGAGTTCCACTACCACGGGGAGGTTCTAAAGGCGCAGGGGAACCGCGACGGTGACGTTCTGATGTGTTTCACCACCACAGGGACGTTCGAAGGCACGGGGCCACCACCACGGCGACATTCTGATGGGTTCTACCGCCACATGGAGGTTCCAAGGCTTGGGGCCATTAGCACGTGGACATTCTGATGAGTTCCACCACCAGGGGGACGTTCGAAGGCAATGGGCCACCACCACGGGGACATTCTCATGGGTTCCACCACCACGTGGAGAGTCTAAGACATGGGGCCACCGCCACGGGGACATTCTGCTGCGTTCCACCACCACGGGAAGGTTCGAAGGCAGGAGCCCACGACCACGGCGATGCTCTGATGGGTTCCACCACAACGCGGACGTTCGAAGGCAGTGGGCCACCACCATGGGGACGTTCTGTTGGGTTCCGCCTTCGCCGGGACGTTTTAAGGCACAGGGGAACCGCCATTGTGACGTTCTGATGGGTTCCACCACCACAGGGACTTTCTAAGGCAACGGGTCACAACCACAGGGACATTCTGATGGGTTCCACCACCACAGGGAGGTTCGAAGGCAGGGGCCCACCACCATGGTGATGTTCTGATGGGTTCCACCACCACGCGGAGGTTCTAAAGGCGCAGGGGAACTGCGACGGTGATGTTCTGATGGGTTTCACCACCAAGGGGAGGTTCTAAGGCGGGGGGCCACTGCCACGGGGACGTTCTGATGTGTTTCTCTGCCACGGGGAAGTTCTAAGGGAACGTGCCACCACGACAAAGACGTTTTGCTTGTTTCCAACACAACGGGCATGTTCTAAAGGCATGGGGCCATCGCCACTAGGACATTTTGATGGGTTCCACCGCCACACGGAGGTTCCAAGGCCTGGGGCTAAAATCGTGGAGATGTTCTGCTTTGTTCCACCACCACGGGTAGATTGGAAGGAGTGGGGCTACTAGCACGGGGACATTCTGATGGGTTCCACCACAACGGAGAGGTTATAAGCCACGGGACCACCACCATGGGGACGTTCTGCTTGGTTCCACAGCCACGGGGAGGTTCGAAGGAATGGGACCACCACCACGGTGACGTTCTGATGCGTTTCACCACCGCAGGGTCATTCTAAGGCAGGGGGCCACCACGACGGGGACGTTCTGATGAGTTCCACCACAACTGGGAGGTCTGCAGGCGTGGGACCACAACCACGGTGACGTTCTGATGGCTTTTGCTTACATGGGGAGCTTCTAAGGCGTGGGGCCACCATCACGGCGAGATTGTAAGGCATGGGACCACCGCCACGGGAACGTTCTGCTAAGTTCCACCACCACGGGGAGCGTTCGAAGGCGTGGGACCACGACCACGGTGACATTCTGATGGGTTCCACCACCACGGGGAGGTGCGAAGGCGTGGGGAAACCGCCACGGGGACGTTCTGCTGGGTTCCACCACCACGGGGATGTTCTAAGGCACGGGGCCACCTCCACGGGGACGTTCTGCTGGTTTCTGCAACCATGGGGAGGTTCGAAGGAATGGGACCACACCCACGGTGACGTTCTGATGGGTTCCAGCCCCACGGGGAGGTTCTAATGCGTGTGGCCACTGCCACGGGGACGTTCTGATGGCTTCCAGCCCCAAGGGGAAGTTCGAAGGCGTGGGGCCACCAGTGTGGGGACGTTCTGATGGGTTCCACTGCCACAGGGAGGTTCGAAGGCGTGGGACCACTGCCACGGTAACGTTCTGCTGGGTTCCACCACCACGGGGTGGTTCGAAGGCTTGTGATGACCACCACACTGACGTGTTGCTGGGTTCCACTATCACGGAGAGCTTGTAAGGCATGGCGCCACCGCCACGGGGACGTTCTGCTAAGTTCCACCACAACGGGGAGGTTCGAAGGCATGGGACCACTACCACGGTAACGTTCTAATGGCTTCCACTTACATGGGGAGCTTCTAAGGCGTGGGGCCACCATCACGGAGAGACTCTAAGGCATGGGGCCACTGCCACGGCGATGTTCTGCTAAGATCCACCACCACGGGGAGGTTCGGAGACGTGTGATCACCACCATGGTGACATTCTTACGGGTTTCACCACCACGGGGAGGTTCCAAGGAGTGGAGCCACAACCACGGCGATGTTCTCATGGGTTCCACCACCATGAGGTGGTTGTATGGTACGGAGCAACCTCCACGGGGAGTTTCTGATGGGTTCCACCACCACGGGAAGGTTTGAAGGCATGGGCCCACCGCCACAGGGATGTCCTGATGGGTTCCACCACCACGGGAAGGTTTGAAGGCATGGGCCCGCCGCCATAGGGATGTCCTGAGGGGTTCCACCGCCACAGGGAGGTTCTAAGGCAACGGGTCACCACGACGGGGACTTTCTCCTGGGTTCCACCACCACGGGGACCTTCTAAGGCGTGGGGCCACCACCACGGGGACATTCTGATGGGTTCCACCGCCACGGGGAGGTTCGAAGGCGTGGGGCCCACCACCGTGGCGATGTTCTGATGAGTTCCACTACCACGGGGAGGTTCTAAAGGCGCAGGGGAACCGCGACGGTGACGTTCTGATGTGTTTCACCACCACAGGGACGTTCGAAGGCACGGGGCCACCACCACGGCGACATTCTGATGGGTTCTACCGCCACATGGAGGTTCCAAGGCTTGGGGCCATTAGCACGTGGACATTCTGATGAGTTCCACCACCAGGGGGACGTTCGAAGGCAATGGGCCACCACCACGGGGACATTCTCATGGGTTCCACCACCACGTGGAGAGTCTAAGACATGGGGCCACCGCCACGGGGACATTCTGCTGCGTTCCACCACCACGGGAAGGTTCGAAGGCAGGAGCCCACGACCACGGCGATGCTCTGATGGGTTCCACCACAACGCGGACGTTCGAAGGCAGTGGGCCACCACCATGGGGACGTTCTGTTGGGTTCCGCCTTCGCCGGGACGTTTTAAGGCACAGGGGAACCGCCATTGTGACGTTCTGATGGGTTCCACCACCACAGGGACTTTCTAAGGCAACGGGTCACAACCACAGGGACATTCTGATGGGTTCCACCACCACAGGGAGGTTCGAAGGCAGGGGCCCACCACCATGGTGATGTTCTGATGGGTTCCACCACCACGCGGAGGTTCTAAAGGCGCAGGGGAACCGCGACGGTGATGTTCTGATGGGTTTCACCACCAAGGGGAGGTTCTAAGGCGGGGGGCCACTGCCACGGGGACGTTCTGATGTGTTTCTCTGCCACGGGGAAGTTCTAAGGGAACGTGCCACCACGACAAAGACGTTTTGCTTGTTTCCAACACAACGGGCATGTTCTAAAGGCATGGGGCCATCGCCACTAGGACATTTTGATGGGTTCCACCGCCACACGGAGGTTCCAAGGCCTGGGGCTAAAATCGTGGAGATGTTCTGCTTTGTTCCACCACCACGGGTAGATTGGAAGGAGTGGGGCTACTAGCACGGGGACATTCTGATGGGTTCCACCACAACGGAGAGGTTATAAGCCACGGGACCACCACCATGGGGACGTTCTGCTTGGTTCCACAGCCACGGGGAGGTTCGAAGGAATGGGACCACCACCACGGTGACGTTCTGATGCGTTTCACCACCGCAGGGTCATTCTAAGGCAGGGGGCCACCACGACGGGGACGTTCTGATGGGTTCCACCACAACTGGGAGGTCTGCAGGCGTGGGACCACAACCACGGTGACGTTCTGATGGCTTTTGCTTACATGGGGAGCTTCTAAGGCGTGGGGCCACCATCACGGCGAGATTGTAAGGCATGGGACCACCGCCACGGGAACGTTCTGCTAAGTTCCACCACCACGGGGAGCGTTCGAAGGCGTGGGACCACGACCACGGTGACATTCTGATGGGTTCCACCACCACGGGGAGGTGCGAAGGCGTGGGGAAACCGCCACGGGGACGTTCTGCTGGGTTCCACCACCACGGGGATGTTCTAAGGCACGGGGCCACCTCCACGGGGACGTTCTGCTGGTTTCTGCAACCATGGGGAGGTTCGAAGGAATGGGACCACACCCACGGTGACGTTCTGATGGGTTCCAGCCCCACGGGGAGGTTCTAATGCGTGTGGCCACTGCCACGGGGACGTTCTGATGGCTTCCAGCCCCAAGGGGAAGTTCGAAGGCGTGGGGCCACCAGTGTGGGGACGTTCTGATGGGTTCCACTGCCACAGGGAGGTTTGAAGGCGTGGGACCACTGCCACGGTAACGTTCTGCTGGGTTCCACCACCACGGGGTGGTTCGAAGGCTTGTGATGACCACCACACTGACGTGTTGCTGGGTTCCACTATCACGGAGAGCTTGTAAGGCATGGCGCCACCGCCACGGGGACGTTCTGCTAAGTTCCACCACAACGGGGAGGTTCGAAGGCATGGGACCACTACCACGGTAACGTTCTAATGGCTTCCACTTACATGGGGAGCTTCTAAGGCGTGGGGCCACCATCACGGAGAGACTCTAAGGCATGGGGCCACTGCCACGGCGATGTTCTGCTAAGATCCACCACCACGGGGAGGTTCGGAGACGTGTGATCACCACCATGGTGACATTCTTACGGGTTTCACCACCACGGGGAGGTTCCAAGGAGTGGAGCCACAACCACGGCGATGTTCTCATGGGTTCCACCACCATGAGGTGGTTGTATGGTACGGAGCAACCTCCACGGGGAGTTTCTGATGGGTTCCACCACCACGGGAAGGTTTGAAGGCATGGGCCCACCGCCACAGGGATGTCCTGATGGGTTCCACCACCACGGGAAGGTTTGAAGGCATGGGCCCACCGCCATAGGGATGTCCTGAGGGGTTCCACCGCCACAGGGAGGTTCTAAGGCAACGGGTCACCACGACGGGGACTTTCTCCTGGGTTCCACCACCACGGGGACCTTCTAAGGCGTGGGGCCACCACCACGGGGACATTCTGATGGGTTCCACCGCCACGGGGAGGTTCGAAGGCGTGGGGCCCACCACCATGGCGATGTTCTGATGAGTTCCACTACCACGGGGAGGTTCTAAAGGCGCAGGGGAACCGCGACGGTGACGTTCTGATGTGTTTCACCACCACAGGGACGTTCGAAGGCACGGGGCCACCACCACGGCGACATTCTGATGGGTTCTACCGCCACATGGAGGTTCCAAGGCTTGGGGCCATTAGCACGTGGACATTCTGATGAGTTCCACCACCAGGGGGACGTTCGAAGGCAATGGGCCACCACCACGGGGACATTCTCATGGGTTCCACCACCACGTGGAGAGTCTAAGACATGGGGCCACCGCCACGGGGACATTCTGCTGCGTTCCACCACCACGGGAAGGTTCGAAGGCAGGAGCCCACGACCACGGCGATGCTCTGATGGGTTCCACCACAACGCGGACGTTCGAAGGCAGTGGGCCACCACCATGGGGACGTTCTGTTGGGTTCCGCCTTCGCCGGGACGTTTTAAGGCACAGGGGAACCGCCATTGTGACGTTCTGATGGGTTCCACCACCACAGGGACTTTCTAAGGCAACGGGTCACAACCACAGGGACATTCTGATGGGTTCCACCACCACAGGGAGGTTCGAAGGCAGGGGCCCACCACCATGGTGATGTTCTGATGGGTTCCACCACCACGCGGAGGTTCTAAAGGCGCAGGGGAACCGCGACGGTGATGTTCTGATGGGTTTCACCACCAAGGGGAGGTTCTAAGGCGGGGGGCCACTGCCACGGGGACGTTCTGATGTGTTTCTCTGCCACGGGGAAGTTCTAAGGGAACGTGCCACCACGACAAAGACGTTTTGCTTGTTTCCAACACAACGGGCATGTTCTAAAGGCATGGGGCCATCGCCACTAGGACATTTTGATGGGTTCCACCGCCACACGGAGGTTCCAAGGCCTGGGGCTAAAATCGTGGAGATGTTCTGCTTTGTTCCACCACCACGGGTAGATTGGAAGGAGTGGGGCTACTAGCACGGGGACATTCTGATGGGTTCCACCACAACGGAGAGGTTATAAGCCACGGGACCACCACCATGGGGACGTTCTGCTTGGTTCCACAGCCACGGGGAGGTTCGAAGGAATGGGACCACACCCACGGTGACGTTCTGATGCGTTTCACCACCGCAGGGTCATTCTAAGGCAGGGGGCCACCACGACGGGGACGTTCTGATGGGTTCCACCACAACTGGGAGGTCTGCAGGCGTGGGACCACAACCACGGTGACGTTCTGATGGCTTTTGCTTACATGGGGAGCTTCTAAGGCGTGGGGCCACCATCACGGCGAGATTGTAAGGCATGGGACCACCGCCACGGGAACGTTCTGCTAAGTTCCACCACCACGGGGAGCGTTCGAAGGCGTGGGACCACGACCACGGTGACATTCTGATGGGTTCCACCACCACGGGGAGGTGCGAAGGCGTGGGGAAACCGCCACGGTGACGTTCTGCTGGGTTCCACCACCACGGGGATGTTCTAAGGCACGGGGCCACCTCCACGGGGACGTTCTGCTGGTTTCTGCAACCATGGGGAGGTTCGAAGGAATGGGACCACACCCACGGTGACGTTCTGATGGGTTCCACCACCACGGGGAGGTTCTAATGCGTGTGGCCACTGCCACGGGGATGTTCTGATGGCTTCCAGCCCCAAGGGGAAGTTCGAAGGCGTGGGGCCACCAGTGTGGGGACGTTCTGATGGGTTCCACTGCCACAGGGAGGTTCGAAGGCGTGGGACCACTGCCACGGTAACGTTCTGCTGGGTTCCACCACCACGGGGTGGTTCGAAGGCTTGTGATGACCACCACACTGACGTGTTGCTGGGTTCCACTATCACGGAGAGCTTGTAAGGCATGGCGCCACCGCCACGGGGACGTTCTGCTAAGTTCCACCACAACGGGGAGGTTCGAAGGCATGGGACCACTACCACGGTAACGTTCTAATGGCTTCCACTTACATGGGGAGCTTCTAAGGCGTGGGGCCACCATCACGGAGAGACTCTAAGGCATGGGGCCACTGCCACGGCGATGTTCTGCTAAGATCCACCACCACGGGGAGGTTCGGAGACGTGTGATCACCACCATGGTGACATTCTTACGGGTTTCACCACCACGGGGAGGTTCCAAGGAGTGGAGCCACAACCACGGCGATGTTCTCATGGGTTCCACCACCATGAGGTGGTTGTATGGTACGGAGCAACCTCCACGGGGAGTTTCTGATGGGTTCCACCACCACGGGAAGGTTTGAAGGCATGGGCCCACCGCCACAGGGATGTCCTGATGGGTTCCACCACCACGGGAAGGTTTGAAGGCATGGGCCCACCGCCATAGGGATGTCCTGAGGGGTTCCACCGCCACAGGGAGGTTCTAAGGCAACGGGTCACCACGACGGGGACTTTCTCCTGGGTTCCACCACCACGGGGACCTTCTAAGGCGTGGGGCCACCACCACGGGGACATTCTGATGGGTTCCACCGCCACGGGGAGGTTCGAAGGCGTGGGGCCCACCACCATGGCGATGTTCTGATGAGTTCCACTACCACGGGGAGGTTCTAAAGGCGCAGGGGAACCGCGACGGTGACGTTCTGATGTGTTTCACCACCACAGGGACGTTCGAAGGCACGGGGCCACCACCACGGCGACATTCTGATGGGTTCTACCGCCACATGGAGGTTCCAAGGCTTGGGGCCATTAGCACGTGGACATTCTGATGAGTTCCACCACCAGGGGGACGTTCGAAGGCAATGGGCCACCACCACGGGGACATTCTCATGGGTTCCACCACCACGTGGAGAGTCTAAGACATGGGGCCACCGCCACGGGGACATTCTGCTGCGTTCCACCACCACGGGAAGGTTCGAAGGCAGGAGCCCACGACCACGGCGATGCTCTGATGGGTTCCACCACAACGCGGACGTTCGAAGGCAGTGGGCCACCACCATGGGGACGTTCTGTTGGGTTCCGCCTTCGCCGGGACGTTTTAAGGCACAGGGGAACCGCCATTGTGACGTTCTGATGGGTTCCACCACCACAGGGACTTTCTAAGGCAACGGGTCACAACCACAGGGACATTCTGATGGGTTCCACCACCACAGGGAGGTTCGAAGGCAGGGGCCCACCACCATGGTGATGTTCTGATGGGTTCCACCACCACGCGGAGGTTCTAAAGGCGCAGGGGAACCGCGACGGTGATGTTCTGATGGGTTTCACCACCAAGGGGAGGTTCTAAGGCGGGGGGCCACTGCCACGGGGACGTTCTGATGTGTTTCTCTGCCACGGGGAAGTTCTAAGGGAACGTGCCACCACGACAAAGACGTTTTGCTTGTTTCCAACACAACGGGCATGTTCTAAAGGCATGGGGCCATCGCCACTAGGACATTTTGATGGGTTCCACCGCCACACGGAGGTTCCAAGGCCTGGGGCTAAAATCGTGGAGATGTTCTGCTTTGTTCCACCACCACGGGTAGATTGGAAGGAGTGGGGCTACTAGCACGGGGACATTCTGATGGGTTCCACCACAACGGAGAGGTTATAAGCCACGGGACCACCACCATGGGGACGTTCTGCTTGGTTCCACAGCCACGGGGAGGTTCGAAGGAATGGGACCACCACCACGGTGACGTTCTGATGCGTTTCACCACCGCAGGGTCATTCTAAGGCAGGGGGCCACCACGACGGGGACGTTCTGATGGGTTCCACCACAACTGGGAGGTCTGCAGGCGTGGGACCACAACCACGGTGACGTTCTGATGGCTTTTGCTTACATGGGGAGCTTCTAAGGCGTGGGGCCACCATCACGGCGAGATTGTAAGGCATGGGACCACCGCCACGGGAACGTTCTGCTAAGTTCCACCACCACGGGGAGCGTTCGAAGGCGTGGGACCACGACCACGGTGACATTCTGATGGGTTCCACCACCACGGGGAGGTGCGAAGGCGTGGGGAAACCGCCACGGTGACGTTCTGCTGGGTTCCACCACCACGGGGATGTTCTAAGGCACGGGGCCACCTCCACGGGGACGTTCTGCTTGTTTCTGCAACCATGGGGAGGTTCGAAGGAATGGGACCACACCCACGGTGACGTTCTGATGGGTTCCACCACCACGGGGAGGTTCTAATGCGTGTGGCCACTGCCACGGGGACGTTCTGATGGCTTCCAGCCCCAAGGGGAAGTTCGAAGGCGTGGGGCCACCAGTGTGGGGACGTTCTGATGGGTTCCACTGCCACAGGGAGGTTCGAAGGCGTGGGACCACTGCCACGGTAATGTTCTGCTGGGTTCCACCACCACGGGGTGGTTCGAAGGCTTGTGATGACCACCACACTGACGTGTTGCTGGGTTCCACTATCACGGAGAGCTTGTAAGGCATGGCGCCACCGCCACGGGGACGTTCTGCTAAGTTCCACCACAACGGGGAGGTTCGAAGGCATGGGACCACTACCACGGTAATGTTCTAATGGCTTCCACTTACATGGGGAGCTTCTAAGGCGTGGGGCCACCATCACGGAGAGACTCTAAGGCATGGGGCCACTGCCACGGCGATGTTCTGCTAAGATCCACCACCACGGGGAGGTTCGGAGACGTGTGATCACCACCATGGTGACATTCTTACGGGTTTCACCACCACGGGGAGGTTCCAAGGAGTGGAGCCACAACCACGGCGATGTTCTCATGGGTTCCACCACCATGAGGTGGTTGTATGGTACGGAGCAACCTCCACGGGGAGTTTCTGATGGGTTCCACCACCACGGGAAGGTTTGAAGGCATGGGCCCACCGCCACAGGGATGTCCTGATGGGTTCCACCACCACGGGAAGGTTTGAAGGCATGGGCCCGCCGCCATAGGGATGTCCTGAGGGGTTCCACCGCCACAGGGAGGTTCTAAGGCAACGGGTCACCACGACGGGGACTTTCTCCTGGGTTCCACCACCACGGGGACCTTCTAAGGCGTGGGGCCACCACCACGGGGACATTCTGATGGGTTCCACCGCCATGGGGAGGTTCGAAGGCGTGGGGCCCACCACCATGGCGATGTTCTGATGAGTTCCACTACCACGGGGAGGTTCTAAAGGCGCAGGGGAACCGCGACGGTGACGTTCTGATGTGTTTCACCACCACAGGGACGTTCGAAGGCACGGGGCCACCACCACGGCGACATTCTGATGGGTTCTACCGCCACATGGAGGTTCCAAGGCTTGGGGCCATTAGCACGTGGACATTCTGATGAGTTCCACCACCAGGGGGACGTTCGAAGGCAATGGGCCACCACCACGGGGACATTCTCATGGGTTCCACCACCACGTGGAGAGTCTAAGACATGGGGCCACCGCCACGGGGACATTCTGCTGCGTTCCACCACCACGGGAAGGTTTGAAGGCAGGAGCCCACGACCACGGCGATGCTCTGATGGGTTCCACCACAACGCGGACGTTCGAAGGCAGTGGGCCACCACCATGGGGACGTTCTGTTGGGTTCCGCCTTTGCCGGGACGTTTTAAGGCACAGGGGAACCGCCATTGTGACGTTCTGATGGGTTCCACCACCACAGGGACTTTCTAAGGCAACGGGTCACAACCACAGGGACATTCTGATGGGTTCCACCACCACAGGGAGGTTCGAAGGCAGGGGCCCACCACCATGGTGATGTTCTGATGGGTTCCACCACCACGCGGAGGTTCTAAAGGCGCAGGGGAACCGCGACGGTGATGTTCTGATGGGTTTCACCACCAAGGGGAGGTTCTAAGGCGGGGGGCCACTGCCACGGGGACGTTCTGATGTGTTTCTCTGCCACGGGGAAGTTCTAAGGGAACGTGCCACCACGACAAAGACGTTTTGCTTGTTTCCAACACAACGGGCATGTTCTAAAGGCATGGGGCCATCGCCACTAGGACATTTTGATGGGTTCCACCGCCACACGGAGGTTCCAAGGCCTGGGGCTAAAATCGTGGAGATGTTCTGCTTTGTTCCACCACCACGGGTAGATTGGAAGGAGTGGGGCTACTAGCACGGGGACATTCTGATGGGTTCCACCACAACGGAGAGGTTATAAGCCACGGGACCACCACCATGGGGACGTTCTGCTTGGTTCCACAGCCATGGGGAGGTTCGAAGGAATGGGACCACCACCACGGTGACGTTCTGATGCGTTTCACCACCGCAGGGTCATTCTAAGACAGGGGGCCACCACGACGGGACGTTCTGATGGGTTCCACCACAACTGGGAGGTCTGCAGGCGTGGGACCACAACCACGGTGACGTTCTGATGGCTTTTGCTTACATGGGGAGCTTCTAAGGCGTGGGGCCACCATCACGGCGAGATTGTAAGGCATGGGACCACCGCCACGGGAACGTTCTGCTAAGTTCCACCACCACGGGGAGCGTTCGAAGGCGTGGGACCACGACCACGGTGACATTCTGATGGGTTCCACCACCACGGGGAGGTGCGAAGGCGTGGGGAAACCGCCACGGTGACGTTCTGCTGGGTTCCACCACCACGGGGATGTTCTAAGGCACGGGGCCACCTCCACGGGGACGTTCTGCTTGTTTCTGCAACCATGGGGAGGTTCGAAGGAATGGGACCACACCCACGGTGACGTTCTGATGGGTTCCACCACCACGGGGAGGTTCTAATGCGTGTGGCCACTGCCACGGGGACGTTCTGATGGCTTCCAGCCCCAAGGGGAAGTTCGAAGGCGTGGGGCCACCAGTGTGGGGACGTTCTGATGGGTTCCACTGCCACAGGGAGGTTCGAAGGCGTGGGACCACTGCCACGGTAACGTTCTGCTGGGTTCCACCACCACGGGGTGGTTCGAAGGCTTGTGATGACCACCACACTGACGTGTTGCTGGGTTCCACTATCACGGAGAGCTTGTAAGGCATGGCGCCACCGCCACGGGGACGTTCTGCTAAGTTCCACCACAACGGGGAGGTTCGAAGGCATGGGACCACTACCACGGTAACGTTCTAATGGCTTCCACTTACATGGGGAGCTTCTAAGGCGTGGGGCCACCATCACGGAGAGACTCTAAGGCATGGGGCCACTGCCACGGCGATGTTCTGCTAAGATCCACCACCACGGGGACGTTCGGAGACGTGTGATCACCACCATGGTGACATTCTTACGGGTTTCACCACCACGGGGAGGTTCCAAGGAGTGGAGCCACAACCACGGCGATGTTCTCATGGGTTCCACCACCATGAGGTGGTTGTATGGTACGGAGCAACCTCCACGGGGAGTTTCTGATGGGTTCCACCACCACGGGAAGGTTTGAAGGCATGGGCCCACCGCCACAGGGATGTCCTGATGGGTTCCACCACCACGGGAAGGTTTGAAGGCATGGGCCCACCGCCATAGGGATGTCCTGAGGGGTTCCACCGCCACAGGGAGGTTCTAAGGCAACGGGTCACCACGACGGGGACTTTCTCCTGGGTTCCACCACCACGGGGACCTTCTAAGGCGTGGGGCCACCACCACGGGGACATTCTGATGGGTTCCACCGCCACGGGGAGGTTCGAAGGCGTGGGGCCCACCACCATGGCGATGTTCTGATGAGTTCCACTACCACGGGGAGGTTCTAAAGGCGCAGGGGAACCGCGACGGTGACGTTCTGATGTGTTTCACCACCACAGGGACGTTCGAAGGCACGGGGCCACCACCACGGCGACATTCTGATGGGTTCTACCGCCACATGGAGGTTCCAAGGCTTGGGGCCATTAGCACGTGGACATTCTGATGAGTTCCACCACCAGGGGGACGTTCGAAGGCAATGGGCCACCACCACGGGGACATTCTCATGGGTTCCACCACCACGTGGAGAGTCTAAGACATGGGGCCACCGCCACGGGGACATTCTGCTGCGTTCCACCACCACGGGAAGGTTCGAAGGCAGGAGCCCACGACCACGGCGATGCTCTGATGGGTTCCACCACAACGCGGACGTTCGAAGGCAGTGGGCCACCACCATGGGGACGTTCTGTTGGGTTCCGCCTTCGCCGGGACGTTTTAAGGCACAGGGGAACCGCCATTGTGACGTTCTGATGGGTTCCACCACCACAGGGACTTTCTAAGGCAACGGGTCACAACCACAGGGACATTCTGATGGGTTCCACCACCACAGGGAGGTTCGAAGGCAGGGGCCCACCACCATGGTGATGTTCTGATGGGTTCCACCACCACGCGGAGGTTCTAAAGGCGCAGGGGAACCGCGACGGTGATGTTCTGATGGGTTTCACCACCAAGGGGAGGTTCTAAGGCGGGGGGCCACTGCCACGGGGACGTTCTGATGTGTTTCTCTGCCACGGGGAAGTTCTAAGGGAACGTGCCACCACGACAAAGACGTTTTGCTTGTTTCCAACACAACGGGCATGTTCTAAAGGCATGGGGCCATCGCCACTAGGACATTTTGATGGGTTCCACCGCCACACGGAGGTTCCAAGGCCTGGGGCTAAAATCGTGGAGATGTTCTGCTTTGTTCCACCACCACGGGTAGATTGGAAGGAGTGGGGCTACTAGCACGGGGACATTCTGATGGGTTCCACCACAACGGAGAGGTTATAAGCCACGGGACCACCACCATGGGGACGTTCTGCTTGGTTCCACAGCCACGGGGAGGTTCGAAGGAATGGGACCACCACCACGGTGACGTTCTGATGCGTTTCACCACCGCAGGGTCATTCTAAGGCAGGGGGCCACCACGACGGGGACGTTCTGATGGGTTCCACCACAACTGGGAGGTCTGCAGGCGTGGGACCACAACCACGGTGACGTTCTGATGGCTTTTGCTTACATGGGGAGCTTCTAAGGCGTGGGGCCACCATCACGGCGAGATTGTAAGGCATGGGACCACCGCCACGGGAACGTTCTGCTAAGTTCCACCACCACGGGGAGCGTTCGAAGGCGTGGGACCACGACCACGGTGACATTCTGATGGGTTCCACCACCACGGGGAGGTGCGAAGGCGTGGGGAAACCGCCACGGGGACGTTCTGCTGGGTTCCACCACCACGGGGATGTTCTAAGGCACGGGGCCACCTCCACGGGGACGTTCTGCTTGTTTCTGCAACCATGGGGAGGTTCGAAGGAATGGGACCACACCCACGGTGACGTTCTGATGGGTTCCAGCCCCACGGGGAGGTTCTAATGCGTGTGGCCACTGCCACGGGGACGTTCTGATGGCTTCCAGCCCCAAGGGGAAGTTCGAAGGCGTGGGGCCACCAGTGTGGGGACGTTCTGATGGGTTCCACTGCCACAGGGAGGTTCGAAGGCGTGGGACCACTGCCACGGTAACGTTCTGCTGGGTTCCACCACCACGGGGTGGTTCGAAGGCTTGTGATGACCACCACACTGACGTGTTGCTGGGTTCCACTATCACGGAGAGCTTGTAAGGCATGGCGCCACCGCCACGGGGACGTTCTGCTAAGTTCCACCACAACGGGGAGGTTCGAAGGCATGGGACCACTACCACGGTAACGTTCTAATGGCTTCCACTTACATGGGGAGCTTCTAAGGCGTGGGGCCACCATCACGGAGAGACTCTAAGGCATGGGGCCACTGCCACGGCGATGTTCTGCTAAGATCCACCACCACGGGGACGTTCGGAGACGTGTGATCACCACCATGGTGACATTCTTATGGGTTTCACCACCACGGGGAGGTTCCAAGGAGTGGAGCCACAACCACGGCGATGTTCTCATGGGTTCCACCACCATGAGGTGGTTGTATGGTACGGAGCAACCTCCACGGGGAGTTTCTGATGGGTTCCACCACCACGGGAAGGTTTGAAGGCATGGGCCCACCGCCACAGGGATGTCCTGATGGGTTCCACCACCACGGGAAGGTTTGAAGGCATGGGCCCACCGCCATAGGGATGTCCTGAGGGGTTCCACTGCCACAGGGAGGTTCTAAGGCAACGGGTCACCACGACGGGGACTTTCTCCTGGGTTCCACCACCACGGGGACCTTCTAAGGCGTGGGGCCACCACCACGGGGACATTCTGATGGGTTCCACCGCCACGGGGAGGTTCGAAGGCGTGGGGCCCACCACCATGGCGATGTTCTGATGAGTTCCACTACCACGGGGAGGTTCTAAAGGCGCAGGGGAACCGCGACGGTGACGTTCTGATGTGTTTCACCACCACAGGGACGTTCGAAGGCACGGGGCCACCACCACGGCGACATTCTGATGGGTTCTACCGCCACATGGAGGTTCCAAGGCTTGGGGCCATTAGCACGTGGACATTCTGATGAGTTCCACCACCAGGGGGACGTTCGAAGGCAATGGGCCACCACCACGGGGACATTCTCATGGGTTCCACCACCACGTGGAGAGTCTAAGACATGGGGCCACCGCCACGGGGACATTCTGCTGCGTTCCACCACCACGGGAAGGTTCGAAGGCAGGAGCCCACGACCACGGCGATGCTCTGATGGGTTCCACCACAACGCGGACGTTCGAAGGCAGTGGGCCACCACCATGGGGACGTTCTGTTGGGTTCCGCCTTCGCCGGGACGTTTTAAGGCACAGGGGAACCGCCATTGTGACGTTCTGATGGGTTCCACCACCACAGGGACTTTCTAAGGCAACGGGTCACAACCACAGGGACATTCTGATGGGTTCCACCACCACAGGGAGGTTCGAAGGCAGGGGCCCACCACCATGGTGATGTTCTGATGGGTTCCACCACCACGCGGAGGTTCTAAAGGCGCAGGGGAACCGCGACGGTGATGTTCTGATGGGTTTCACCACCAAGGGGAGGTTCTAAGGCGGGGGGCCACTGCCACGGGGACGTTCTGATGTGTTTCTCTGCCACGGGGAAGTTCTAAGGGAACGTGCCACCACGACAAAGACGTTTTGCTTGTTTCCAACACAACGGGCATGTTCTAAAGGCATGGGGCCATCGCCACTAGGACATTTTGATGGGTTCCACCGCCACACGGAGGTTCCAAGGCCTGGGGCTAAAATCGTGGAGATGTTCTGCTTTGTTCCACCACCACGGGTAGATTGGAAGGAGTGGGGCTACTAGCACGGGGACATTCTGATGGGTTCCACCACAACGGAGAGGTTATAAGCCACGGGACCACCACCATGGGGACGTTCTGCTTGGTTCCACAGCCACGGGGAGGTTCGAAGGAATGGGACCACCACCACGGTGACGTTCTGATGCGTTTCACCACCGCAGGGTCATTCTAAGGCAGGGGGCCACCACGACGGGACGTTCTGATGAGTTCCACCACAACTGGGAGGTCTGCAGGCGTGGGACCACAACCACGGTGACGTTCTGATGGCTTTTGCTTACATGGGGAGCTTCTAAGGCGTGGGGCCACCATCACGGCGAGATTGTAAGGCATGGGACCACCGCCACGGGAACGTTCTGCTAAGTTCCACCACCACGGGGAGCGTTCGAAGGCGTGGGACCACGACCACGGTGACATTCTGATGGGTTCCACCACCACGGGGAGGTGCGAAGGCGTGGGGAAACCGCCACGGTGACGTTCTGCTGGGTTCCACCACCACGGGGATGTTCTAAGGCACGGGGCCACCTCCACGGGGACGTTCTGCTTGTTTCTGCAACCATGGAGAGGTTCGAAGGAATGGGACCACACCCACGGTGACGTTCTGATGGGTTCCAGCCCCACGGGGAGGTTCTAATGCGTGTGGCCACTGCCACGGGGACGTTCTGATGGCTTCCAGCCCCAAGGGGAAGTTCGAAGGCGTGGGGCCACCAGTGTGGGGACGTTCTGATGGGTTCCACTGCCACAGGGAGGTTCGAAGGCGTGGGACCACTGCCACGGTAACGTTCTGCTGGGTTCCACCACCACGGGGTGGTTCGAAGGCTTGTGATGACCACCACACTGACGTGTTGCTGGGTTCCACTATCACGGAGAGCTTGTAAGGCATGGCGCCACCGCCACGGGGACGTTCTGCTAAGTTCCACCACAACGGGGAGGTTCGAAGGCATGGGACCACTACCACGGTAACGTTCTAATGGCTTCCACTTACATGGGGAGCTTCTAAGGCGTGGGGCCACCATCACGGAGAGACTCTAAGGCATGGGGCCACTGCCACGGCGATGTTCTGCTAAGATCCACCACCACGGGGAGGTTCGGAGACGTGTGATCACCACCATGGTGACATTCTTACGGGTTTCACCACCACGGGGAGGTTCCAAGGAGTGGAGCCACAACCACGGCGATGTTCTCATGGGTTCCACCACCATGAGGTGGTTGTATGGTACGGAGCAACCTCCACGGGGAGTTTCTGATGGGTTCCACCACCACGGGAAGGTTTGAAGGCATGGGCCCACCGCCACAGGGATGTCCTGATGGGTTCCACCACCACGGGAAGGTTTGAAGGCATGGGCCCACCGCCATAGGGATGTCCTGAGGGGTTCCACCGCCACAGGGAGGTTCTAAGGCAACGGGTCACCACGACGGGGACTTTCTCCTGGGTTCCACCACCACGGGGACCTTCTAAGGCGTGGGGCCACCACCACGGGGACATTCTGATGGGTTCCACCGCCACGGGGAGGTTCGAAGGCGTGGGGCCCACCACCATGGCGATGTTCTGATGAGTTCCACTACCACGGGGAGGTTCTAAAGGCGCAGGGGAACCGCGACGGTGACGTTCTGATGTGTTTCACCACCACAGGGACGTTCGAAGGCACGGGGCCACCACCACGGCGACATTCTGATGGGTTCTACCGCCACATGGAGGTTCCAAGGCTTGGGGCCATTAGCACGTGGACATTCTGATGAGTTCCACCACCAGGGGGACGTTCGAAGGCAATGGGCCACCACCACGGGGACATTCTCATGGGTTCCACCACCACGTGGAGAGTCTAAGACATGGGGCCACCGCCACGGGGACATTCTGCTGCGTTCCACCACCACGGGAAGGTTCGAAGGCAGGAGCCCACGACCACGGCGATGCTCTGATGGGTTCCACCACAACGCGGACGTTCGAAGGCAGTGGGCCACCACCATGGGGACGTTCTGTTGGGTTCCGCCTTCGCCGGGACGTTTTAAGGCACAGGGGAACCGCCATTGTGACGTTCTGATGGGTTCCACCACCACAGGGACTTTCTAAGGCAACGGGTCACAACCACAGGGACATTCTGATGGGTTCCACCACCACAGGGAGGTTCGAAGGCAGGGGCCCACCACCATGGTGATGTTCTGATGGGTTCCACCACCACGCGGAGGTTCTAAAGGCGCAGGGGAACCGCGACGGTGATGTTCTGATGGGTTTCACCACCAAGGGGAGGTTCTAAGGCGGGGGGCCACTGCCACGGGGACGTTCTGATGTGTTTCTCTGCCACGGGGAAGTTCTAAGGGAACGTGCCACCACGACAAAGACGTTTTGCTTGTTTCCAACACAACGGGCATGTTCTAAAGGCATGGGGCCATCGCCACTAGGACATTTTGATGGGTTCCACCGCCACACGGAGGTTCCAAGGCCTGGGGCTAAAATCGTGGAGATGTTCTGCTTTGTTCCACCACCACGGGTAGATTGGAAGGAGTGGGGCTACTAGCACGGGGACATTCTGATGGGTTCCACCACAACGGAGAGGTTATAAGCCACGGGACCACCACCATGGGGACGTTCTGCTTGGTTCCACAGCCACGGGGAGGTTCGAAGGAATGGGACCACCACCACGGTGACGTTCTGATGCGTTTCACCACCGCAGGGTCATTCTAAGGCAGGGGGCCACCACGACGGGGACGTTCTGATGGGTTCCACCACAACTGGGAGGTCTGCAGGCGTGGGACCACAACCACGGTGACGTTCTGATGGCTTTTGCTTACATGGGGAGCTTCTAAGGCGTGGGGCCACCATCACGGCGAGATTGTAAGGCATGGGACCACCGCCACGGGAACGTTCTGCTAAGTTCCACCACCACGGGGAGCGTTCGAAGGCGTGGGACCACGACCACGGTGACATTCTGATGGGTTCCACCACCACGGGGAGGTGCGAAGGCGTGGGGAAACCGCCACGGTGACGTTCTGCTGGGTTCCACCACCACGGGGATGTTCTAAGGCACGGGGCCACCTCCACGGGGACGTTCTGCTTGTTTCTGCAACCATGGGGAGGTTCGAAGGAATGGGACCACACCCACGGTGACGTTCTGATGGGTTCCAGCCCCACGGGGAGGTTCTAATGCGTGTGGCCACTGCCACGGGGACGTTCTGATGGCTTCCAGCCCCAAGGGGAAGTTCGAAGGCGTGGGGCCACCAGTGTGGGGACGTTCTGATGGGTTCCACTGCCACAGGGAGGTTCGAAGGCGTGGGACCATTGCCACGGTAACGTTCTGCTGGGTTCCACCACCACGGGGTGGTTCGAAGGCTTGTGATGACCACCACACTGACGTGTTGCTGGGTTCCACTATCACGGAGAGCTTGTAAGGCATGGCGCCACCGCCACGGGGACGTTCTGCTAAGTTCCACCACAACGGGGAGGTTCGAAGGCATGGGACCACTACCACGGTAACGTTCTAATGGCTTCCACTTACATGGGGAGCTTCTAAGGCGTGGGGCCACCATCACGGAGAGACTCTAAGGCATGGGGCCACTGCCACGGCGATGTTCTGCTAAGATCCACCACCACGGGGACGTTCGGAGACGTGTGATCACCACCATGGTGACATTCTTACGGGTTTCACCACCACGGGGAGGTTCCAAGGAGTGGAGCCACAACCACGGCGATGTTCTCATGGGTTCCACCACCATGAGGTGGTTGTATGGTACGGAGCAACCTCCACGGGGAGTTTCTGATGGGTTCCACCACCACGGGAAGGTTTGAAGGCATGGGCCCACCGCCACAGGGATGTCCTGATGGGTTCCACCACCACGGGAAGGTTTGAAGGCATGGGCCCACCGCCATAGGGATGTCCTGAGGGGTTCCACCGCCACAGGGAGGTTCTAAGGCAACGGGTCACCACGACGGGGACTTTCTCCTGGGTTCCACCACCACGGGGACCTTCTAAGGCGTGGGGCCACCACCACGGGGACATTCTGATGGGTTCCACCGCCACGGGGAGGTTCGAAGGCGTGGGGCCCACCACCATGGCGATGTTCTGATGAGTTCCACTACCACGGGGAGGTTCTAAAGGCGCAGGGGAACCGCGACGGTGACGTTCTGATGTGTTTCACCACCACAGGGACGTTCGAAGGCACGGGGCCACCACCACGGCGACATTCTGATGGGTTCTACCGCCACATGGAGGTTCCAAGGCTTGGGGCCATTAGCACGTGGACATTCTGATGAGTTCCACCACCAGGGGGACGTTCGAAGGCAATGGGCCACCACCACGGGGACATTCTCATGGGTTCCACCACCACGTGGAGAGTCTAAGACATGGGGCCACCGCCACGGGGACATTCTGCTGCGTTCCACCACCACGGGAAGGTTCGAAGGCAGGAGCCCACGACCACGGCGATGCTCTGATGGGTTCCACCACAACGCGGACGTTCGAAGGCAGTGGGCCACCACCATGGGGACGTTCTGTTGGGTTCCGCCTTCGCCGGGACGTTTTAAGGCACAGGGGAACCGCCATTGTGACGTTCTGATGGGTTCCACCACCACAGGGACTTTCTAAGGCAACGGGTCACAACCACAGGGACATTCTGATGGGTTCCACCACCACAGGGAGGTTCGAAGGCAGGGGCCCACCACCATGGTGATGTTCTGATGGGTTCCACCACCACGCGGAGGTTCTAAAGGCGCAGGGGAACCGCGACGGTGATGTTCTGATGGGTTTCACCACCAAGGGGAGGTTCTAAGGCGGGGGGCCACTGCCACGGGGACGTTCTGATGTGTTTCTCTGCCACGGGGAAGTTCTAAGGGAACGTGCCACCACGACAAAGACGTTTTGCTTGTTTCCAACACAACGGGCATGTTCTAAAGGCATGGGGCCATCGCCACTAGGACATTTTGATGGGTTCCACCGCCACACGGAGGTTCCAAGGCCTGGGGCTAAAATCGTGGAGATGTTCTGCTTTGTTCCACCACCACGGGTAGATTGGAAGGAGTGGGGCTACTAGCACGGGGACATTCTGATGGGTTCCACCACAACGGAGAGGTTATAAGCCACGGGACCACCACCATGGGGACGTTCTGCTTGGTTCCACAGCCACGGGGAGGTTCGAAGGAATGGGACCACCACCACGGTGACGTTCTGATGCGTTTCACCACCGCAGGGTCATTCTAAGGCAGGGGGCCACCACGACGGGGACGTTCTGATGGGTTCCACCACAACTGGGAGGTCTGCAGGCGTGGGACCACAACCACGGTGACGTTCTGATGGCTTTTGCTTACATGGGGAGCTTCTAAGGCGTGGGGCCACCATCACGGCGAGATTGTAAGGCATGGGACCACCGCCACGGGAACGTTCTGCTAAGTTCCACCACCACGGGGAGCGTTCGAAGGCGTGGGAGCACGACCACGGTGACATTCTGATGGGTTCCACCACCACGGGGAGGTGCGAAGGCGTGGGGAAACCGCCACGGTGACGTTCTGCTGGGTTCCACCACCACGGGGATGTTCTAAGGCACGGGGCCACCTCCACGGGGACGTTCTGCTTGTTTCTGCAACCATGGGGAGGTTCGAAGGAATGGGACCACACCCACGGTGACGTTCTGATGGGTTCCACCACCACGGGGAGGTTCTAATGCGTGTGGCCACTGCCACGGGGACGTTCTGATGGCTTCCAGCCCCAAGGGGAAGTTCGAAGGCGTGGGGCCACCAGTGTGGGGACGTTCTGATGGGTTCCACTGCCACAGGGAGGTTCGAAGGCGTGGGACCACTGCCACGGTAACGTTCTGCTGGGTTCCACCACCACGGGGATGTTCTAAGGCACGGGGCCACCTCCACGGGGACGTTCTGCTTGTTTCTGCAACCATGGGGAGGTTCGAAGGAATGGGACCACACCCACGGTGACGTTCTGATGGGTTCCACCACCACGGGGAGGTTCTAATGCGTGTGGCCACTGCCACGGGGACGTTCTGATGGCTTCCAGCCCCAAGGGGAAGTTCGAAGGCGTGGGGCCACCAGTGTGGGGACGTTCTGATGGGTTCCACTGCCACAGGGAGGTTCGAAGGCGTGGGACCATTGCCACGGTAACGTTCTGCTGGGTTCCACCACCACGGGGTGGTTCGAAGGCTTGTGATGACCACCACACTGACGTGTTGCTGGGTTCCACTATCACGGAGAGCTTGTAAGGCATGGCGCCACCGCCACGGGGACGTTCTGCTAAGTTCCACCACAACGGGGAGGTTCGAAGGCATGGGACCACTACCACGGTAACGTTCTAATGGCTTCCACTTACATGGGGAGCTTCTAAGGCGTGGGGCCACCATCACGGAGAGACTCTAAGGCATGGGGCCACTGCCACGGCGATGTTCTGCTAAGATCCACCACCACGGGGACGTTCGGAGACGTGTGATCACCACCATGGTGACATTCTTACGGGTTTCACCACCACGGGGAGGTTCCAAGGAGTGGAGCCACAACCACGGCGATGTTCTCATGGGTTCCACCACCATGAGGTGGTTGTATGGTACGGAGCAACCTCCACGGGGAGTTTCTGATGGGTTCCACCACCACGGGAAGGTTTGAAGGCATGGGCCCACCGCCACAGGGATGTCCTGATGGGTTCCACCACCACGGGAAGGTTTGAAGGCATGGGCCCACCGCCATAGGGATGTCCTGAGGGGTTCCACCGCCACAGGGAGGTTCTAAGGCAACGGGTCACCACGACGGGGACTTTCTCCTGGGTTCCACCACCACGGGGACCTTCTAAGGCGTGGGGCCACCACCACGGGGACATTCTGATGGGTTCCACCGCCACGGGGAGGTTCGAAGGCGTGGGGCCCACCACCATGGCGATGTTCTGATGAGTTCCACTACCACGGGGAGGTTCTAAAGGCGCAGGGGAACCGCGACGGTGACGTTCTGATGTGTTTCACCACCACAGGGACGTTCGAAGGCACGGGGCCACCACCACGGCGACATTCTGATGGGTTCTACCGCCACATGGAGGTTCCAAGGCTTGGGGCCATTAGCACGTGGACATTCTGATGAGTTCCACCACCAGGGGGACGTTCGAAGGCAATGGGCCACCACCACGGGGACATTCTCATGGGTTCCACCACCACGTGGAGAGTCTAAGACATGGGGCCACCGCCACGGGGACATTCTGCTGCGTTCCACCACCACGGGAAGGTTCGAAGGCAGGAGCCCACGACCACGGCGATGCTCTGATGGGTTCCACCACAACGCGGACGTTCGAAGGCAGTGGGCCACCACCATGGGGACGTTCTGTTGGGTTCCGCCTTCGCCGGGACGTTTTAAGGCACAGGGGAACCGCCATTGTGACGTTCTGATGGGTTCCACCACCACAGGGACTTTCTAAGGCAACGGGTCACAACCACAGGGACATTCTGATGGGTTCCACCACCACAGGGAGGTTCGAAGGCAGGGGCCCACCACCATGGTGATGTTCTGATGGGTTCCACCACCACGCGGAGGTTCTAAAGGCGCAGGGGAACCGCGACGGTGATGTTCTGATGGGTTTCACCACCAAGGGGAGGTTCTAAGGCGGGGGGCCACTGCCACGGGGACGTTCTGATGTGTTTCTCTGCCACGGGGAAGTTCTAAGGGAACGTGCCACCACGACAAAGACGTTTTGCTTGTTTCCAACACAACGGGCATGTTCTAAAGGCATGGGGCCATCGCCACTAGGACATTTTGATGGGTTCCACCGCCACACGGAGGTTCCAAGGCCTGGGGCTAAAATCGTGGAGATGTTCTGCTTTGTTCCACCACCACGGGTAGATTGGAAGGAGTGGGGCTACTAGCACGGGGACATTCTGATGGGTTCCACCACAACGGAGAGGTTATAAGCCACGGGACCACCACCATGGGGACGTTCTGCTTGGTTCCACAGCCACGGGGAGGTTCGAAGGAATGGGACCACCACCACGGTGACGTTCTGATGCGTTTCACCACCGCAGGGTCATTCTAAGGCAGGGGGCCACCACGACGGGGACGTTCTGATGGGTTCCACCACAACTGGGAGGTCTGCAGGCGTGGGACCACAACCACGGTGACGTTCTGATGGCTTTTGCTTACATGGGGAGCTTCTAAGGCGTGGGGCCACCATCACGGCGAGATTGTAAGGCATGGGACCACCGCCACGGGAACGTTCTGCTAAGTTCCACCACCACGGGGAGCGTTCGAAGGCGTGGGAGCACGACCACGGTGACATTCTGATGGGTTCCACCACCACGGGGAGGTGCGAAGGCGTGGGGAAACCGCCACGGTGACGTTCTGCTGGGTTCCACCACCACGGGGATGTTCTAAGGCACGGGGCCACCTCCACGGGGACGTTCTGCTTGTTTCTGCAACCATGGGGAGGTTCGAAGGAATGGGACCACACCCACGGTGACGTTCTGATGGGTTCCAGCCCCACGGGGAGGTTCTAATGCGTGTGGCCACTGCCACGGGGACGTTCTGATGGCTTCCAGCCCCAAGGGGAAGTTCGAAGGCGTGGGGCCACCAGTGTGGGGACGTTCTGATGGGTTCCACTGCCACAGGGAGGTTCGAAGGCGTGGGACCACTGCCACGGTAACGTTCTGCTGGGTTCCACCACCACGGGGTGGTTCGAAGGCTTGTGATGACCACCACACTGACGTGTTGCTGGGTTCCACTATCACGGAGAGCTTGTAAGGCATGGCGCCACCGCCACGGGGACGTTCTGCTAAGTTCCACCACAACGGGGAGGTTCGAAGGCATGGGACCACTACCACGGTAACGTTCTAATGGCTTCCACTTACATGGGGAGCTTCTAAGGCGTGGGGCCACCATCACGGAGAGACTCTAAGGCATGGGGCCACTGCCACGGCGATGTTCTGCTAAGATCCACCACCACGGGGAGGTTCGGAGACGTGTGATCACCACCATGGTGACATTCTTACGGGTTTCACCACCACGGGGAGGTTCCAAGGAGTGGAGCCACAACCACGGCGATGTTCTCATGGGTTCCACCACCATGAGGTGGTTGTATGGTACGGAGCAACCTCCACGGGGAGTTTCTGATGGGTTCCACCACCACGGGAAGGTTTGAAGGCATGGGCCCACCGCCACAGGGATGTCCTGATGGGTTCCACCACCACGGGAAGGTTTGAAGGCATGGGCCCACCGCCATAGGGATGTCCTGAGGGGTTCCACCGCCACAGGGAGGTTCTAAGGCAACGGGTCACCACGACGGGGACTTTCTCCTGGGTTCCACCACCACGGGGACCTTCTAAGGCGTGGGGCCACCACCACGGGGACATTCTGATGGGTTCCACCGCCACGGGGAGGTTCGAAGGCGTGGGGCCCACCACCATGGCGATGTTCTGATGAGTTCCACTACCACGGGGAGGTTCTAAAGGCGCAGGGGAACCGCGACGGTGACGTTCTGATGTGTTTCACCACCACAGGGACGTTCGAAGGCACGGGGCCACCACCACGGCGACATTCTGATGGGTTCTACCGCCACATGGAGGTTCCAAGGCTTGGGGCCATTAGCACGTGGACATTCTGATGAGTTCCACCACCAGGGGGACGTTCGAAGGCAATGGGCCACCACCACGGGGACATTCTCATGGGTTCCACCACCACGTGGAGAGTCTAAGACATGGGGCCACCGCCACGGGGACATTCTGCTGCGTTCCACCACCACGGGAAGGTTCGAAGGCAGGAGCCCACGACCACGGCGATGCTCTGATGGGTTCCACCACAACGCGGACGTTCGAAGGCAGTGGGCCACCACCATGGGGACGTTCTGTTGGGTTCCGCCTTCGCCGGGACGTTTTAAGGCACAGGGGAACCGCCATTGTGACGTTCTGATGGGTTCCACCACCACAGGGACTTTCTAAGGCAACGGGTCACAACCACAGGGACATTCTGATGGGTTCCACCACCACAGGGAGGTTCGAAGGCAGGGGCCCACCACCATGGTGATGTTCTGATGGGTTCCACCACCACGCGGAGGTTCTAAAGGCGCAGGGGAACCGCGACGGTGATGTTCTGATGGGTTTCACCACCAAGGGGAGGTTCTAAGGCGGGGGGCCACTGCCACGGGGACGTTCTGATGTGTTTCTCTGCCACGGGGAAGTTCTAAGGGAACGTGCCACCACGACAAAGACGTTTTGCTTGTTTCCAACACAACGGGCATGTTCTAAAGGCATGGGGCCATCGCCACTAGGACATTTTGATGGGTTCCACCGCCACACGGAGGTTCCAAGGCCTGGGGCTAAAATCGTGGAGATGTTCTGCTTTGTTCCACCACCACGGGTAGATTGGAAGGAGTGGGGCTACTAGCACGGGGACATTCTGATGGGTTCCACCACAACGGAGAGGTTATAAGCCACGGGACCACCACCATGGGGACGTTCTGCTTGGTTCCACAGCCACGGGGAGGTTCGAAGGAATGGGACCACCACCACG
Source organism: Platalea leucorodia (assembly GCF_965183815.1). NCBI lineage: Eukaryota > Metazoa > Chordata > Aves > Pelecaniformes > Threskiornithidae > Platalea > Platalea leucorodia. Next base: position 189,130 of record NW_028121406.1, read on the forward strand.
GTGACGTTCTGATGCGTTTCACCACCGCAGGGTCATTCTAAGGCAGGGGGCCACCACGACGGGGACGTTCTGATGGGTTCCACCACAACTGGGAGGTCTGCAGGCGTGGGACCACAACCACGGTGACGTTCTGATGGCTTTTGCTTACATGGGGAGCTTCTAAGGCGTGGGGCCACCATCACGGCGAGATTGTAAGGCATGGGACCACCGCCACGGGAACGTTCTGCTAAGTTCCACCACCACGGGGAGCGTTCGAAGGCGTGGGAGCACGACCACGGTGACATTCTGATGGGTTCCACCACCACGGGGAGGTGCGAAGGCGTGGGGAAACCGCCACGGGGACGTTCTGCTGGGTTCCACCACCACGGGGATGTTCTAAGGCACGGGGCCACCTCCACGGGGACGTTCTGCTTGTTTCTGCAACCATGGGGAGGTTCGAAGGAATGGGACCACACCCACGGTGACGTTCTGATGGGTTCCAGCCCCACGGGGAGGTTCTAATGCGTGTGGCCACTGCCACGGGGACGTTCTGATGGCTTCCAGCCCCAAGGGGAAGTTCGAAGGCGTGGGGCCACCAGTGTGGGGACGTTCTGATGGGTTCCACTGCCACAGGGAGGTTCGAAGGCGTGGGACCACTGCCACGGTAACGTTCTGCTGGGTTCCACCACCACGGGGTGGTTCGAAGGCTTGTGATGACCACCACACTGACGTGTTGCTGGGTTCCACTATCACGGAGAGCTTGTAAGGCATGGCGCCACCGCCACGGGGACGTTCTGCTAAGTTCCACCACAACGGGGAGGTTCGAAGGCATGGGACCACTACCACGGTAACGTTCTAATGGCTTCCACTTACATGGGGAGCTTCTAAGGCGTGGGGCCACCATCACGGAGAGACTCTAAGGCATGGGGCCACTGCCACGGCGATGTTCTGCTAAGATCCACCACCACGGGGACGTTCGGAGACGTGTGATCACCACCATGGTGACATTCTTATGGGTTTCACCACCACGGGGAGGTTCCAAGGAGTGGAGCCACAACCACGGCGATGTTCTCATGGGTTCCACCACCATGAGGTGGTTGTATGGTACGGAGCAACCTCCACGGGGAGTTTCTGATGGGTTCCACCACCACGGGAAGGTTTGAAGGCATGGGCCCACCGCCACAGGGATGTCCTGATGGGTTCCACCACCACGGGAAGGTTTGAAGGCATGGGCCCACCGCCATAGGGATGTCCTGAGGGGTTCCACCGCCACAGGGAGGTTCTAAGGCAACGGGTCACCACGACGGGGACTTTCTCCTGGGTTCCACCACCACGGGGACCTTCTAAGGCGTGGGGCCACCACCACGGGGACATTCTGATGGGTTCCACCGCCACGGGGAGGTTCGAAGGCGTGGGGCCCACCACCATGGCGATGTTCTGATGAGTTCCACTACCACGGGGAGGTTCTAAAGGCGCAGGGGAACCGCGACGGTGACGTTCTGATGTGTTTCACCACCACAGGGACGTTCGAAGGCACGGGGCCACCACCACGGCGACATTCTGATGGGTTCTACCGCCACATGGAGGTTCCAAGGCTTGGGGCCATTAGCACGTGGACATTCTGATGAGTTCCACCACCAGGGGGACGTTCGAAGGCAATGGGCCACCACCACGGGGACATTCTCATGGGTTCCACCACCACGTGGAGAGTCTAAGACATGGGGCCACCGCCACGGGGACATTCTGCTGCGTTCCACCACCACGGGAAGGTTCGAAGGCAGGAGCCCACGACCACGGCGATGCTCTGATGGGTTCCACCACAACGCGGACGTTCGAAGGCAGTGGGCCACCACCATGGGGACGTTCTGTTGGGTTCCGCCTTCGCCGGGACGTTTTAAGGCACAGGGGAACCGCCATTGTGACGTTCTGATGGGTTCCACCACCACAGGGACTTTCTAAGGCAACGGGTCACAACCACAGGGACATTCTGATGGGTTCCACCACCACAGGGAGGTTCGAAGGCAGGGGCCCACCACCATGGTGATGTTCTGATGGGTTCCACCACCACGCGGAGGTTCTAAAGGCGCAGGGGAACCGCGACGGTGATGTTCTGATGGGTTTCACCACCAAGGGGAGGTTCTAAGGCGGGGGGCCACTGCCACGGGGACGTTCTGATGTGTTTCTCTGCCACGGGGAAGTTCTAAGGGAACGTGCCACCACGACAAAGACGTTTTGCTTGTTTCCAACACAACGGGCATGTTCTAAAGGCATGGGGCCATCGCCACTAGGACATTTTGATGGGTTCCACCGCCACACGGAGGTTCCAAGGCCTGGGGCTAAAATCGTGGAGATGTTCTGCTTTGTTCCACCACCACGGGTAGATTGGAAGGAGTGGGGCTACTAGCACGGGGACATTCTGATGGGTTCCACCACAACGGAGAGGTTATAAGCCACGGGACCACCACCATGGGGACGTTCTGCTTGGTTCCACAGCCACGGGGAGGTTCGAAGGAATGGGACCACCACCACGGTGACGTTCTGATGCGTTTCACCACCGCAGGGTCATTCTAAGGCAGGGGGCCACCACGACGGGGACGTTCTGATGGGTTCCACCACAACTGGGAGGTCTGCAGGCGTGGGACCACAACCACGGTGACGTTCTGATGGCTTTTGCTTACATGGGGAGCTTCTAAGGCGTGGGGCCACCATCACGGCGAGATTGTAAGGCATGGGACCACCGCCACGGGAACGTTCTGCTAAGTTCCACCACCACGGGGAGCGTTCGAAGGCGTGGGAGCACGACCACGGTGACATTCTGATGGGTTCCACCACCACGGGGAGGTGCGAAGGCGTGGGGAAACCGCCACGGTGACGTTCTGCTGGGTTCCACCACCACGGGGATGTTCTAAGGCACGGGGCCACCTCCACGGGGACGTTCTGCTTGTTTCTGCAACCATGGGGAGGTTCGAAGGAATGGGACCACACCCACGGTGACGTTCTGATGGGTTCCAGCCCCACGGGGAGGTTCTAATGCGTGTGGCCACTGCCACGGGGACGTTCTGATGGCTTCCAGCCCCAAGGGGAAGTTCGAAGGCGTGGGGCCACCAGTGTGGGGACGTTCTGATGGGTTCCACTGCCACAGGGAGGTTCGAAGGCGTGGGACCACTGCCACGGTAACGTTCTGCTGGGTTCCACCACCACGGGGATGTTCTAAGGCACGGGGCCACCTCCACGGGGACGTTCTGCTTGTTTCTGCAACCATGGGGAGGTTCGAAGGAATGGGACCACACCCACGGTGACGTTCTGATGGGTTCCAGCCCCACGGGGAGGTTCTAATGCGTGTGGCCACTGCCACGGGGACGTTCTGATGGCTTCCAGCCCCAAGGGGAAGTTCGAAGGCGTGGGGCCACCAGTGTGGGGACGTTCTGATGGGTTCCACTGCCACAGGGAGGTTCGAAGGCGTGGGACCATTGCCACGGTAACGTTCTGCTGGGTTCCACCACCACGGGGTGGTTCGAAGGCTTGTGATGACCACCACACTGACGTGTTGCTGGGTTCCACTATCACGGAGAGCTTGTAAGGCATGGCGCCACCGCCACGGGGACGTTCTGCTAAGTTCCACCACAACGGGGAGGTTCGAAGGCATGGGACCACTACCACGGTAACGTTCTAATGGCTTCCACTTACATGGGGAGCTTCTAAGGCGTGGGGCCACCATCACGGAGAGACTCTAAGGCATGGGGCCACTGCCACGGCGATGTTCTGCTAAGATCCACCACCACGGGGACGTTCGGAGACGTGTGATCACCACCATGGTGACATTCTTACGGGTTTCACCACCACGGGGAGGTTCCAAGGAGTGGAGCCACAACCACGGCGATGTTCTCATGGGTTCCACCACCATGAGGTGGTTGTATGGTACGGAGCAACCTCCACGGGGAGTTTCTGATGGGTTCCACCACCACGGGAAGGTTTGAAGGCATGGGCCCACCGCCACAGGGATGTCCTGATGGGTTCCACCACCACGGGAAGGTTTGAAGGCATGGGCCCACCGCCATAGGGATGTCCTGAGGGGTTCCACCGCCACAGGGAGGTTCTAAGGCAACGGGTCACCACGACGGGGACTTTCTCCTGGGTTCCACCACCACGGGGACCTTCTAAGGCGTGGGGCCACCACCACGGGGACATTCTGATGGGTTCCACCGCCACGGGGAGGTTCGAAGGCGTGGGGCCCACCACCATGGCGATGTTCTGATGAGTTCCACTACCACGGGGAGGTTCTAAAGGCGCAGGGGAACCGCGACGGTGACGTTCTGATGTGTTTCACCACCACAGGGACGTTCGAAGGCACGGGGCCACCACCACGGCGACATTCTGATGGGTTCTACCGCCACATGGAGGTTCCAAGGCTTGGGGCCATTAGCACGTGGACATTCTGATGAGTTCCACCACCAGGGGGACGTTCGAAGGCAATGGGCCACCACCACGGGGACATTCTCATGGGTTCCACCACCACGTGGAGAGTCTAAGACATGGGGCCACCGCCACGGGGACATTCTGCTGCGTTCCACCACCACGGGAAGGTTCGAAGGCAGGAGCCCACGACCACGGCGATGCTCTGATGGGTTCCACCACAACGCGGACGTTCGAAGGCAGTGGGCCACCACCATGGGGACGTTCTGTTGGGTTCCGCCTTCGCCGGGACGTTTTAAGGCACAGGGGAACCGCCATTGTGACGTTCTGATGGGTTCCACCACCACAGGGACTTTCTAAGGCAACGGGTCACAACCACAGGGACATTCTGATGGGTTCCACCACCACAGGGAGGTTCGAAGGCAGGGGCCCACCACCATGGTGATGTTCTGATGGGTTCCACCACCACGCGGAGGTTCTAAAGGCGCAGGGGAACCGCGACGGTGATGTTCTGATGGGTTTCACCACCAAGGGGAGGTTCTAAGGCGGGGGGCCACTGCCACGGGGACGTTCTGATGTGTTTCTCTGCCACGGGGAAGTTCTAAGGGAACGTGCCACCACGACAAAGACGTTTTGCTTGTTTCCAACACAACGGGCATGTTCTAAAGGCATGGGGCCATCGCCACTAGGACATTTTGATGGGTTCCACCGCCACACGGAGGTTCCAAGGCCTGGGGCTAAAATCGTGGAGATGTTCTGCTTTGTTCCACCACCACGGGTAGATTGGAAGGAGTGGGGCTACTAGCACGGGGACATTCTGATGGGTTCCACCACAACGGAGAGGTTATAAGCCACGGGACCACCACCATGGGGACGTTCTGCTTGGTTCCACAGCCACGGGGAGGTTCGAAGGAATGGGACCACCACCACGGTGACGTTCTGATGCGTTTCACCACCGCAGGGTCATTCTAAGGCAGGGGGCCACCACGACGGGGACGTTCTGATGGGTTCCACCACAACTGGGAGGTCTGCAGGCGTGGGACCACAACCACGGTGACGTTCTGATGGCTTTTGCTTACATGGGGAGCTTCTAAGGCGTGGGGCCACCATCACGGCGAGATTGTAAGGCATGGGACCACCGCCACGGGAACATTCTGCTAAGTTCCACCACCACGGGGAGCGTTCGAAGGCGTGGGACCACGACCACGGTGACATTCTGATGGGTTCCACCACCACGGGGAGGTGCGAAGGCGTGGGGAAACCGCCACGGTGACGTTCTGCTGGGTTCCACCACCACGGGGATGTTCTAAGGCACGGGGCCACCTCCACGGGGACGTTCTGCTTGTTTCTGCAACCATGGGGAGGTTCGAAGGAATGGGACCACACCCACGGTGACGTTCTGATGGGTTCCACCACCACGGGGAGGTTCTAATGCGTGTGGCCACTGCCACGGGGACGTTCTGATGGCTTCCAGCCCCAAGGGGAAGTTCGAAGGCGTGGGGCCACCAGTGTGGGGACGTTCTGATGGGTTCCACTGCCACAGGGAGGTTCGAAGGCGTGGGACCACTGCCACGGTAACGTTCTGCTGGGTTCCACCACCACGGGGTGGTTCGAAGGCTTGTGATGACCACCACACTGACGTGTTGCTGGGTTCCACTATCACGGAGAGCTTGTAAGGCATGGCGCCACCGCCACGGGGACGTTCTGCTAAGTTCCACCACAACGGGGAGGTTCGAAGGCATGGGACCACTACCACGGTAACGTTCTAATGGCTTCCACTTACATGGGGAGCTTCTAAGGCGTGGGGCCACCATCACGGAGAGACTCTAAGGCATGGGGCCACTGCCACGGCGATGTTCTGCTAAGATCCACCACCACGGGGAGGTTCGGAGACGTGTGATCACCACCATGGTGACATTCTTACGGGTTTCACCACCACGGGGAGGTTCCAAGGAGTGGAGCCACAACCACGGCGATGTTCTCATGGGTTCCACCACCATGAGGTGGTTGTATGGTACGGAGCAACCTCCACGGGGAGTTTCTGATGGGTTCCACCACCACGGGAAGGTTTGAAGGCATGGGCCCACCGCCACAGGGATGTCCTGATGTGTTCCTCCACCACGGGAAGGTTTGAAGGCATGGGCCCACCGCCACAGGGATGTCCTGATGGGTTCCACCACCACGGGAAGGTTTGAAGGCATGGGCCCACCGCCATAGGGATGTCCTGAGGGGTTCCACCGCCACAGGGAGGTTCTAAGGCAACGGGTCACCACGACGGGGACTTTCTCCTGGGTTCCACCACCACGGGGACCTTCTAAGGCGTGGGGCCACCACCACGGGGACATTCTGATGGGTTCCACCGCCACGGGGAGGTTCGAAGGCGTGGGGCCCACCACCATGGCGATGTTCTGATGAGTTCCACTACCACGGGGAGGTTCTAAAGGCGCAGGGGAACCGCGACGGTGACGTTCTGATGTGTTTCACCACCACAGGGACGTTCGAAGGCACGGGGCCACCACCACGGCGACATTCTGATGGGTTCTACCGCCACATGGAGGTTCCAAGGCTTGGGGCCATTAGCACGTGGACATTCTGATGAGTTCCACCACCAGGGGGACGTTCGAAGGCAATGGGCCACCACCACGGGGACATTCTCATGGGTTCCACCACCACGTGGAGAGTCTAAGACATGGGGCCACCGCCACGGGGACATTCTGCTGCGTTCCACCACCACGGGAAGGTTCGAAGGCAGGAGCCCACGACCACGGCGATGCTCTGATGGGTTCCACCACAACGCGGACGTTCGAAGGCAGTGGGCCACCACCATGGGGACGTTCTGTTGGGTTCCGCCTTCGCCGGGACGTTTTAAGGCACAGGGGAACCGCCATTGTGACGTTCTGATGGGTTCCACCACCACAGGGACTTTCTAAGGCAACGGGTCACAACCACAGGGACATTCTGATGGGTTCCACCACCACAGGGAGGTTCGAAGGCAGGGGCCCACCACCATGGTGATGTTCTGATGGGTTCCACCACCACGCGGAGGTTCTAAAGGCGCAGGGGAACCGCGACGGTGATGTTCTGATGGGTTTCACCACCAAGGGGAGGTTCTAAGGCGGGGGGCCACTGCCACGGGGACGTTCTGATGTGTTTCTCTGCCACGGGGAAGTTCTAAGGGAACGTGCCACCACGACAAAGACGTTTTGCTTGTTTCCAACACAACGGGCATGTTCTAAAGGCATGGGGCCATCGCCACTAGGACATTTTGATGGGTTCCACCGCCACACGGAGGTTCCAAGGCCTGGGGCTAAAATCGTGGAGATGTTCTGCTTTGTTCCACCACCACGGGTAGATTGGAAGGAGTGGGGCTACTAGCACGGGGACATTCTGATGGGTTCCACCACAACGGAGAGGTTATAAGCCACGGGACCACCACCATGGGGACGTTCTGCTTGGTTCCACAGCCACGGGGAGGTTCGAAGGAATGGGACCACCACCACGGTGACGTTCTGATGCGTTTCACCACCGCAGGGTCATTCTAAGGCAGGGGGCCACCACGACGGGGACGTTCTGATGGGTTCCACCACAACTGGGAGGTCTGCAGGCGTGGGACCACAACCACGGTGACGTTCTGATGGCTTTTGCTTACATGGGGAGCTTCTAAGGCGTGGGGCCACCATCACGGCGAGATTGTAAGGCATGGGACCACCGCCACGGGAACGTTCTGCTAAGTTCCACCACCACGGGGAGCGTTCGAAGGCGTGGGAGCACGACCACGGTGACATTCTGATGGGTTCCACCACCACGGGGAGGTGCGAAGGCGTGGGGAAACCGCCACGGTGACGTTCTGCTGGGTTCCACCACCACGGGGATGTTCTAAGGCACGGGGCCACCTCCACGGGGACGTTCTGCTTGTTTCTGCAACCATGGGGAGGTTCGAAGGAATGGGACCACACCCACGGTGACGTTCTGATGGGTTCCACCACCACGGGGAGGTTCTAATGCGTGTGGCCACTGCCACGGGGACGTTCTGATGGCTTCCAGCCCCAAGGGGAAGTTCGAAGGCGTGGGGCCACCAGTGTGGGGACGTTCTGATGGGTTCCACTGCCACAGGGAGGTTCGAAGGCGTGGGACCACTGCCACGGTAACGTTCTGCTGGGTTCCACCACCACGGGGATGTTCTAAGGCACGGGGCCACCTCCACGGGGACGTTCTGCTTGTTTCTGCAACCATGGGGAGGTTCGAAGGAATGGGACCACACCCACGGTGACGTTCTGATGGGTTCCAGCCCCACGGGGAGGTTCTAATGCGTGTGGCCACTGCCACGGGGACGTTCTGATGGCTTCCAGCCCCAAGGGGAAGTTCGAAGGCGTGGGGCCACCAGTGTGGGGACGTTCTGATGGGTTCCACTGCCACAGGGAGGTTCGAAGGCGTGGGACCATTGCCACGGTAACGTTCTGCTGGGTTCCACCACCACGGGGTGGTTCGAAGGCTTGTGATGACCACCACACTGACGTGTTGCTGGGTTCCACTATCACGGAGAGCTTGTAAGGCATGGCGCCACCGCCACGGGGACGTTCTGCTAAGTTCCACCACAACGGGGAGGTTCGAAGGCATGGGACCACTACCACGGTAACGTTCTAATGGCTTCCACTTACATGGGGAGCTTCTAAGGCGTGGGGCCACCATCACGGAGAGACTCTAAGGCATGGGGCCACTGCCACGGCGATGTTCTGCTAAGATCCACCACCACGGGGACGTTCGGAGACGTGTGATCACCACCATGGTGACATTCTTACGGGTTTCACCACCACGGGGAGGTTCCAAGGAGTGGAGCCACAACCACGGCGATGTTCTCATGGGTTCCACCACCATGAGGTGGTTGTATGGTACGGAGCAACCTCCACGGGGAGTTTCTGATGGGTTCCACCACCACGGGAAGGTTTGAAGGCATGGGCCCACCGCCACAGGGATGTCCTGATGGGTTCCACCACCACGGGAAGGTTTGAAGGCATGGGCCCACCGCCATAGGGATGTCCTGAGGGGTTCCACCGCCACAGGGAGGTTCTAAGGCAACGGGTCACCACGACGGGGACTTTCTCCTGGGTTCCACCACCACGGGGACCTTCTAAGGCGTGGGGCCACCACCACGGGGACATTCTGATGGGTTCCACCGCCACGGGGAGGTTCGAAGGCGTGGGGCCCACCACCATGGCGATGTTCTGATGAGTTCCACTACCACGGGGAGGTTCTAAAGGCGCAGGGGAACCGCGACGGTGACGTTCTGATGTGTTTCACCACCACAGGGACGTTCGAAGGCACGGGGCCACCACCACGGCGACATTCTGATGGGTTCTACCGCCACATGGAGGTTCCAAGGCTTGGGGCCATTAGCACGTGGACATTCTGATGAGTTCCACCACCAGGGGGACGTTCGAAGGCAATGGGCCACCACCACGGGGACATTCTCATGGGTTCCACCACCACGTGGAGAGTCTAAGACATGGGGCCACCGCCACGGGGACATTCTGCTGCGTTCCACCACCACGGGAAGGTTCGAAGGCAGGAGCCCACGACCACGGCGATGCTCTGATGGGTTCCACCACAACGCGGACGTTCGAAGGCAGTGGGCCACCACCATGGGGACGTTCTGTTGGGTTCCGCCTTCGCCGGGACGTTTTAAGGCACAGGGGAACCGCCATTGTGACGTTCTGATGGGTTCCACCACCACAGGGACTTTCTAAGGCAACGGGTCACAACCACAGGGACATTCTGATGGGTTCCACCACCACAGGGAGGTTCGAAGGCAGGGGCCCACCACCATGGTGATGTTCTGATGGGTTCCACCACCACGCGGAGGTTCTAAAGGCGCAGGGGAACCGCGACGGTGATGTTCTGATGGGTTTCACCACCAAGGGGAGGTTCTAAGGCGGGGGGCCACTGCCACGGGGACGTTCTGATGTGTTTCTCTGCCACGGGGAAGTTCTAAGGGAACGTGCCACCACGACAAAGACGTTTTGCTTGTTTCCAACACAACGGGCATGTTCTAAAGGCATGGGGCCATCGCCACTAGGACATTTTGATGGGTTCCACCGCCACACGGAGGTTCCAAGGCCTGGGGCTAAAATCGTGGAGATGTTCTGCTTTGTTCCACCACCACGGGTAGATTGGAAGGAGTGGGGCTACTAGCACGGGGACATTCTGATGGGTTCCACCACAACGGAGAGGTTATAAGCCACGGGACCACCACCATGGGGACGTTCTGCTTGGTTCCACAGCCACGGGGAGGTTCGAAGGAATGGGACCACCACCACGGTGACGTTCTGATGCGTTTCACCACCGCAGGGTCATTCTAAGGCAGGGGGCCACCACGACGGGGACGTTCTGATGGGTTCCACCACAACTGGGAGGTCTGCAGGCGTGGGACCACAACCACGGTGACGTTCTGATGGCTTTTGCTTACATGGGGAGCTTCTAAGGCGTGGGGCCACCATCACGGCGAGATTGTAAGGCATGGGACCACCGCCACGGGAACGTTCTGCTAAGTTCCACCACCACGGGGAGCGTTCGAAGGCGTGGGACCACGACCACGGTGACATTCTGATGGGTTCCACCACCACGGGGAGGTGCGAAGGCGTGGGGAAACCGCCACGGTGACGTTCTGCTGGGTTCCACCACCACGGGGATGTTCTAAGGCACGGGGCCACCTCCACGGGGACGTTCTGCTTGTTTCTGCAACCATGGGGAGGTTCGAAGGAATGGGACCACACCCACGGTGACGTTCTGATGGGTTCCAGCCCCACGGGGAGGTTCTAATGCGTGTGGCCACTGCCACGGGGACGTTCTGATGGCTTCCAGCCCCAAGGGGAAGTTCGAAGGCGTGGGGCCACCAGTGTGGGGACGTTCTGATGGGTTCCACTGCCACAGGGAGGTTCGAAGGCGTGGGACCACTGCCACGGTAACGTTCTGCTGGGTTCCACCACCACGGGGTGGTTCGAAGGCTTGTGATGACCACCACACTGACGTGTTGCTGGGTTCCACTATCACGGAGAGCTTGTAAGGCATGGCGCCACCGCCACGGGGACGTTCTGCTAAGTTCCACCACAACGGGGAGGTTCGAAGGCATGGGACCACTACCACGGTAACGTTCTAATGGCTTCCACTTACATGGGGAGCTTCTAAGGCGTGGGGCCACCATCACGGAGAGACTCTAAGGCATGGGGCCACTGCCACGGCGATGTTCTGCTAAGATCCACCACCACGGGGAGGTTCGGAGACGTGTGATCACCACCATGGTGACATTCTTACGGGTTTCACCACCACGGGGAGGTTCCAAGGAGTGGAGCCACAACCACGGCGATGTTCTCATGGGTTCCACCACCATGAGGTGGTTGTATGGTACGGAGCAACCTCCACGGGGAGTTTCTGATGGGTTCCACCACCACGGGAAGGTTTGAAGGCATGGGCCCACCGCCACAGGGATGTCCTGATGGGTTCCACCACCACGGGAAGGTTTGAAGGCATGGGCCCACCGCCATAGGGATGTCCTGAGGGGTTCCACCGCCACAGGGAGGTTCTAAGGCAACGGGTCACCACGACGGGGACTTTCTCCTGGGTTCCACCACCACGGGGACCTTCTAAGGCGTGGGGCCACCACCACGGGGACATTCTGATGGGTTCCACCGCCACGGGGAGGTTCGAAGGCGTGGGGCCCACCACCATGGCGATGTTCTGATGAGTTCCACTACCACGGGGAGGTTCTAAAGGCGCAGGGGAACCGCGACGGTGACGTTCTGATGTGTTTCACCACCACAGGGACGTTCGAAGGCACGGGGCCACCACCACGGCGACATTCTGATGGGTTCTACCGCCACATGGAGGTTCCAAGGCTTGGGGCCATTAGCACGTGGACATTCTGATGAGTTCCACCACCAGGGGGACGTTCGAAGGCAATGGGCCACCACCACGGGGACATTCTCATGGGTTCCACCACCACGTGGAGAGTCTAAGACATGGGGCCACCGCCACGGGGACATTCTGCTGCGTTCCACCACCACGGGAAGGTTCGAAGGCAGGAGCCCACGACCACGGCGATGCTCTGATGGGTTCCACCACAACGCGGACGTTCGAAGGCAGTGGGCCACCACCATGGGGACGTTCTGTTGGGTTCCGCCTTCGCCGGGACGTTTTAAGGCACAGGGGAACCGCCATTGTGACGTTCTGATGGGTTCCACCACCACAGGGACTTTCTAAGGCAACGGGTCACAACCACAGGGACATTCTGATGGGTTCCACCACCACAGGGAGGTTCGAAGGCAGGGGCCCACCACCATGGTGATGTTCTGATGGGTTCCACCACCACGCGGAGGTTCTAAAGGCGCAGGGGAACCGCGACGGTGATGTTCTGATGGGTTTCACCACCAAGGGGAGGTTCTAAGGCGGGGGGCCACTGCCACGGGGACGTTCTGATGTGTTTCTCTGCCACGGGGAAGTTCTAAGGGAACGTGCCACCACGACAAAGACGTTTTGCTTGTTTCCAACACAACGGGCATGTTCTAAAGGCATGGGGCCATCGCCACTAGGACATTTTGATGGGTTCCACCGCCACACGGAGGTTCCAAGGCCTGGGGCTAAAATCGTGGAGATGTTCTGCTTTGTTCCACCACCACGGGTAGATTGGAAGGAGTGGGGCTACTAGCACGGGGACATTCTGATGGGTTCCACCACAACGGAGAGGTTATAAGCCACGGGACCACCACCATGGGGACGTTCTGCTTGGTTCCACAGCCACGGGGAGGTTCGAAGGAATGGGACCACCACCACGGTGACGTTCTGATGCGTTTCACCACCGCAGGGTCATTCTAAGGCAGGGGGCCACCACGACGGGGACGTTCTGATGGGTTCCACCACAACTGGGAGGTCTGCAGGCGTGGGACCACAACCACGGTGACGTTCTGATGGCTTTTGCTTACATGGGGAGCTTCTAAGGCGTGGGGCCACCATCACGGCGAGATTGTAAGGCATGGGACCACCGCCACGGGAACGTTCTGCTAAGTTCCACCACCACGGGGAGCGTTCGAAGGCGTGGGACCACGACCACGGTGACATTCTGATGGGTTCCACCACCACGGGGAGGTGCGAAGGCGTGGGGAAACCGCCACGGTGACGTTCTGCTGGGTTCCACCACCACGGGGATGTTCTAAGGCACGGGGCCACCTCCACGGGGACGTTCTGCTTGTTTCTGCAACCATGGGGAGGTTCGAAGGAATGGGACCACACCCACGGTGACGTTCTGATGGGTTCCACCACCACGGGGAGGTTCTAATGCGTGTGGCCACTGCCACGGGGACGTTCTGATGGCTTCCAGCCCCAAGGGGAAGTTCGAAGGCGTGGGGCCACCAGTGTGGGGACGTTCTGATGGGTTCCACTGCCACAGGGAGGTTCGAAGGCGTGGGACCACTGCCACGGTAACGTTCTGCTGGGTTCCACCACCACGGGGTGGTTCGAAGGCTTGTGATGACCACCACACTGACGTGTTGCTGGGTTCCACTATCACGGAGAGCTTGTAAGGCATGGCGCCACCGCCACGGGGACGTTCTGCTAAGTTCCACCACAACGGGGAGGTTCGAAGGCATGGGACCACTACCACGGTAACGTTCTAATGGCTTCCACTTACATGGGGAGCTTCTAAGGCGTGGGGCCACCATCACGGAGAGACTCTAAGGCATGGGGCCACTGCCACGGCGATGTTCTGCTAAGATCCACCACCACGGGGAGGTTCGGAGACGTGTGATCACCACCATGGTGACATTCTTACGGGTTTCACCACCACGGGGAGGTTCCAAGGAGTGGAGCCACAACCACGGCGATGTTCTCATGGGTTCCACCACCATGAGGTGGTTGTATGGTACGGAGCAACCTCCACGGGGAGTTTCTGATGGGTTCCACCACCACGGGAAGGTTTGAAGGCATGGGCCCACCGCCACAGGGATGTCCTGATGGGTTCCTCCACCACCACGGGAAGGTTTGAAGGCATGGGCCCACCGCCATAGGGATGTCCTGAGGGGTTCCACCGCCACAGGGAGGTTCTAAGGCAACGGGTCACCACGACGGGGACTTTCTCCTGGGTTCCACCACCACGGGGACCTTCTAAGGCGTGGGGCCACCACCACGGGGACATTCTGATGGGTTCCACCGCCACGGGGAGGTTCGAAGGCGTGGGGCCCACCACCATGGCGATGTTCTGATGAGTTCCACTACCACGGGGAGGTTCTAAAGGCGCAGGGGAACCGCGACGGTGACGTTCTGATGTGTTTCACCACCACAGGGACGTTCGAAGGCACGGGGCCACCACCACGGCGACATTCTGATGGGTTCTACCGCCACATGGAGGTTCCAAGGCTTGGGGCCATTAGCACGTGGACATTCTGATGAGTTCCACCACCAGGGGGACGTTCGAAGGCAATGGGCCACCACCACGGGGACATTCTCATGGGTTCCACCACCACGTGGAGAGTCTAAGACATGGGGCCACCGCCACGGGGACATTCTGCTGCGTTCCACCACCACGGGAAGGTTCGAAGGCAGGAGCCCACGACCACGGCGATGCTCTGATGGGTTCCACCACAACGCGGACGTTCGAAGGCAGTGGGCCACCACCATGGGGACGTTCTGTTGGGTTCCGCCTTCGCCGGGACGTTTTAAGGCACAGGGGAACCGCCATTGTGACGTTCTGATGGGTTCCACCACCACAGGGACTTTCTAAGGCAACGGGTCACAACCACAGGGACATTCTGATGGGTTCCACCACCACAGGGAGGTTCGAAGGCAGGGGCCCACCACCATGGTGATGTTCTGATGGGTTCCACCACCACGCGGAGGTTCTAAAGGCGCAGGGGAACCGCGACGGTGATGTTCTGATGGGTTTCACCACCAAGGGGAGGTTCTAAGGCGGGGGGCCACTGCCACGGGGACGTTCTGATGTGTTTCTCTGCCACGGGGAAGTTCTAAGGGAACGTGCCACCACGACAAAGACGTTTTGCTTGTTTCCAACACAACGGGCATGTTCTAAAGGCATGGGGCCATCGCCACTAGGACATTTTGATGGGTTCCACCGCCACACGGAGGTTCCAAGGCCTGGGGCTAAAATCGTGGAGATGTTCTGCTTTGTTCCACCACCACGGGTAGATTGGAAGGAGTGGGGCTACTAGCACGGGGACATTCTGATGGGTTCCACCACAACGGAGAGGTTATAAGCCACGGGACCACCACCATGGGGACGTTCTGCTTGGTTCCACAGCCACGGGGAGGTTCGAAGGAATGGGACCACCACCACGGTGACGTTCTGATGCGTTTCACCACCGCAGGGTCATTCTAAGGCAGGGGGCCACCACGACGGGGACGTTCTGATGGGTTCCACCACAACTGGGAGGTCTGCAGGCGTGGGACCACAACCACAGTGACGTTCTGATGGCTTTTGCTTACATGGGGAGCTTCTAAGGCGTGGGGCCACCATCACGGCGAGATTGTAAGGCATGGGACCACCGCCACGGGAACGTTCTGCTAAGTTCCACCACCACGGGGAGCGTTCGAAGGCGTGGGACCACGACCACGGTGACATTCTGATGGGTTCCACCACCACGGGGAGGTGCGAAGGCGTGGGGAAACCGCCACGGTGACGTTCTGCTGGGTTCCACCACCACGGGGATGTTCTAAGGCACGGGGCCACCTCCACGGGGACGTTCTGCTTGTTTCTGCAACCATGGGGAGGTTCGAAGGAATGGGACCACACCCACGGTGACGTTCTGATGGGTTCCAGCCCCACGGGGAGGTTCTAATGCGTGTGGCCACTGCCACGGGGACGTTCTGATGGCTTCCAGCCCCAAGGGGAAGTTCGAAGGCGTGGGGCCACCAGTGTGGGGACGTTCTGATGGGTTCCACTGCCACAGGGAGGTTCGAAGGCGTGGGACCACTGCCACGGTAACGTTCTGCTGGGTTCCACCACCACGGGGTGGTTCGAAGGCTTGTGATGACCACCACACTGACATGTTGCTGGGTTCCACTATCACGGAGAGCTTGTAAGGCATGGCGCCACCGCCACGGGGACGTTCTGCTAAGTTCCACCACAACGGGGAGGTTCGAAGGCATGGGACCACTACCACGGTAACGTTCTAATGGCTTCCACTTACATGGGGAGCTTCTAAGGCGTGGGGCCACCATCACGGAGAGACTCTAAGGCATGGGGCCACTGCCACGGCGATGTTCTGCTAAGATCCACCACCACGGGGAGGTTCGGAGACGTGTGATCACCACCATGGTGACATTCTTATGGGTTTCACCACCACGGGGAGGTTCCAAGGAGTGGAGCCACAACCACGGCGATGTTCTCATGGGTTCCACCACCATGAGGTGGTTGTATGGTACGGAGCAACCTCCACGGGGAGTTTCTGATGGGTTCCACCACCACGGGAAGGTTTGAAGGCATGGGCCCACCGCCACAGGGATGTCCTGATGGGTTCCACCACCACGGGAAGGTTTGAAGGCATGGGCCCACCGCCATAGGGATGTCCTGAGGGGTTCCACCGCCACAGGGAGGTTCTAAGGCAACGGGTCACCACGACGGGGACTTTCTCCTGGGTTCCACCACCACGGGGACCTTCTAAGGCGTGGGGCCACCACCACGGGGACATTCTGATGGGTTCCACCGCCACGGGGAGGTTCGAAGGCGTGGGGCCCACCACCATGGCGATGTTCTGATGAGTTCCACTACCACGGGGAGGTTCTAAAGGCGCAGGGGAACCGCGACGGTGACGTTCTGATGTGTTTCACCACCACAGGGACGTTCGAAGGCACGGGGCCACCACCACGGCGACATTCTGATGGGTTCTACCGCCACATGGAGGTTCCAAGGCTTGGGGCCATTAGCACGTGGACATTCTGATGAGTTCCACCACCAGGGGGACGTTCGAAGGCAATGGGCCACCACCACGGGGACATTCTCATGGGTTCCACCACCACGTGGAGAGTCTAAGACATGGGGCCACCGCCACGGGGACATTCTGCTGCGTTCCACCACCACGGGAAGGTTCGAAGGCAGGAGCCCACGACCACGGCGATGCTCTGATGGGTTCCACCACAACGCGGACGTTCGAAGGCAGTGGGCCACCACCATGGGGACGTTCTGTTGGGTTCCGCCTTCGCCGGGACGTTTTAAGGCACAGGGGAACCGCCATTGTGACGTTCTGATGGGTTCCACCACCACAGGGACTTTCTAAGGCAACGGGTCACAACCACAGGGACATTCTGATGGGTTCCACCACCACAGGGAGGTTCGAAGGCAGGGGCCCACCACCATGGTGATGTTCTGATGGGTTCCACCACCACGCGGAGGTTCTAAAGGCGCAGGGGAACCGCGACGGTGATGTTCTGATGGGTTTCACCACCAAGGGGAGGTTCTAAGGCGGGGGGCCACTGCCACGGGGACGTTCTGATGTGTTTCTCTGCCACGGGGAAGTTCTAAGGGAACGTGCCACCACGACAAAGACGTTTTGCTTGTTTCCAACACAACGGGCATGTTCTAAAGGCATGGGGCCATCGCCACTAGGACATTTTGATGGGTTCCACCGCCACACGGAGGTTCCAAGGCCTGGGGCTAAAATCGTGGAGATGTTCTGCTTTGTTCCACCACCACGGGTAGATTGGAAGGAGTGGGGCTACTAGCACGGGGACATTCTGATGGGTTCCACCACAACGGAGAGGTTATAAGCCACGGGACCACCACCATGGGGACGTTCTGCTTGGTTCCACAGCCACGGGGAGGTTCGAAGGAATGGGACCACCACCACGGTGACGTTCTGATGCGTTTCACCACCGCAGGGTCATTCTAAGGCAGGGGGCCACCACGACGGGGACGTTCTGATGGGTTCCACCACAACTGGGAGGTCTGCAGGCGTGGGACCACAACCATGGTGACGTTCTGATGGCTTTTGCTTACATGGGGAGCTTCTAAGGCGTGGGGCCACCATCACGGCGAGATTGTAAGGCATGGGACCACCGCCACGGGAACGTTCTGCTAAGTTCCACCACCACGGGGAGCGTTCGAAGGCGTGGGAGCACGACCACGGTGACATTCTGATGGGTTCCACCACCACGGGGAGGTGCGAAGGCGTGGGGAAACCGCCACGGGGACGTTCTGCTGGGTTCCACCACCACGGGGATGTTCTAAGGCACGGGGCCACCTCCACGGGGACGTTCTGCTTGTTTCTGCAACCATGGGGAGGTTCGAAGGAATGGGACCACACCCACGGTGACGTTCTGATGGGTTCCACCACCACGGGGAGGTTCTAATGCGTGTGGCCACTGCCACGGGGACGTTCTGATGGCTTCCAGCCCCAAGGGGAAGTTCGAAGGCGTGGGGCCACCAGTGTGGGGACGTTCTGATGGGTTCCACTGCCACAGGGAGGTTCGAAGGCGTGGGACCACTGCCACGGTAACGTTCTGCTGGGTTCCACCACCACGGGGTGGTTCGAAGGCTTGTGATGACCACCACACTGACGTGTTGCTGGGTTCCACTATCACGGAGAGCTTGTAAGGCATGGCGCCACCGCCACGGGGACGTTCTGCTAAGTTCCACCACAACGGGGAGGTTCGAAGGCATGGGACCACTACCACGGTAACGTTCTAATGGCTTCCACTTACATGGGGAGCTTCTAAGGCGTGGGGCCACCATCACGGAGAGACTCTAAGGCATGGGGCCACTGCCACGGCGATGTTCTGCTAAGATCCACCACCACGGGGAGGTTCGGAGACGTGTGATCACCACCATGGTGACATTCTTACGGGTTTCACCACCACGGGGAGGTTCCAAGGAGTGGAGCCACAACCACGGCGATGTTCTCATGGGTTCCACCACCATGAGGTGGTTGTATGGTACGGAGCAACCTCCACGGGGAGTTTCTGATGGGTTCCACCACCACGGGAAGGTTTGAAGGCATGGGCCCACCGCCACAGGGATGTCCTGATGGGTTCCTCCACCACCACGGGAAGGTTTGAAGGCATGGGCCCACCGCCATAGGGATGTCCTGAGGGGTTCCACCGCCACAGGGAGGTTCTAAGGCAACGGGTCACCACGACGGGGACTTTCTCCTGGGTTCCACCACCACGGGGACCTTCTAAGGCGTGGGGCCACCACCACGGGGACATTCTGATGGGTTCCACCGCCACGGGGAGGTTCGAAGGCGTGGGGCCCACCACCATGGCGATGTTCTGATGAGTTCCACTACCACGGGGAGGTTCTAAAGGCGCAGGGGAACCGCGACGGTGACGTTCTGATGTGTTTCACCACCACAGGGACGTTCGAAGGCACGGGGCCACCACCACGGCGACATTCTGATGGGTTCTACCGCCACATGGAGGTTCCAAGGCTTGGGGCCATTAGCACGTGGACATTCTGATGAGTTCCACCACCAGGGGGACGTTCGAAGGCAATGGGCCACCACCACGGGGACATTCTCATGGGTTCCACCACCACGTGGAGAGTCTAAGACATGGGGCCACCGCCACGGGGACATTCTGCTGCGTTCCACCACCACGGGAAGGTTCGAAGGCAGGAGCCCACGACCACGGCGATGCTCTGATGGGTTCCACCACAACGCGGACGTTCGAAGGCAGTGGGCCACCACCATGGGGACGTTCTGTTGGGTTCCGCCTTCGCCGGGACGTTTTAAGGCACAGGGGAACCGCCATTGTGACGTTCTGATGGGTTCCACCACCACAGGGACTTTCTAAGGCAACGGGTCACAACCACAGGGACATTCTGATGGGTTCCACCACCACAGGGAGGTTCGAAGGCAGGGGCCCACCACCATGGTGATGTTCTGATGGGTTCCACCACCACGCGGAGGTTCTAAAGGCGCAGGGGAACCGCGACGGTGATGTTCTGATGGGTTTCACCACCAAGGGGAGGTTCTAAGGCGGGGGGCCACTGCCACGGGGACGTTCTGATGTGTTTCTCTGCCACGGGGAAGTTCTAAGGGAACGTGCCACCACGACAAAGACGTTTTGCTTGTTTCCAACACAACGGGCATGTTCTAAAGGCATGGGGCCATCGCCACTAGGACATTTTGATGGGTTCCACCGCCACACGGAGGTTCCAAGGCCTGGGGCTAAAATCGTGGAGATGTTCTGCTTTGTTCCACCACCACGGGTAGATTGGAAGGAGTGGGGCTACTAGCACGGGGACATTCTGATGGGTTCCACCACAACGGAGAGGTTATAAGCCACGGGACCACCACCATGGGGACGTTCTGCTTGGTTCCACAGCCACGGGGAGGTTCGAAGGAATGGGACCACCACCACGGTGACGTTCTGATGCGTTTCACCACCGCAGGGTCATTCTAAGGCAGGGGGCCACCACGACGGGGACGTTCTGATGGGTTCCACCACAACTGGGAGGTCTGCAGGCGTGGGACCACAACCACAGTGACGTTCTGATGGCTTTTGCTTACATGGGGAGCTTCTAAGGCGTGGGGCCACCATCACGGCGAGATTGTAAGGCATGGGACCACCGCCACGGGAACGTTCTGCTAAGTTCCACCACCACGGGGAGCGTTCGAAGGCGTGGGACCACGACCACGGTGACATTCTGATGGGTTCCACCACCACGGGGAGGTGCGAAGGCGTGGGGAAACCGCCACGGGGACGTTCTGCTGGGTTCCACCACCACGGGGATGTTCTAAGGCACGGGGCCACCTCCACGGGGACGTTCTGCTTGTTTCTGCAACCATGGGGAGGTTCGAAGGAATGGGACCACACCCACGGTGACGTTCTGATGGGTTCCAGCCCCACGGGGAGGTTCTAATGCGTGTGGCCACTGCCACGGGGACGTTCTGATGGCTTCCAGCCCCAAGGGGAAGTTCGAAGGCGTGGGGCCACCAGTGTGGGGACGTTCTGATGGGTTCCACTGCCACAGGGAGGTTCGAAGGCGTGGGACCACTGCCACGGTAACGTTCTGCTGGGTTCCACCACCACGGGGTGGTTCGAAGGCTTGTGATGACCACCACACTGACATGTTGCTGGGTTCCACTATCACGGAGAGCTTGTAAGGCATGGCGCCACCGCCACGGGGACGTTCTGCTAAGTTCCACCACAACGGGGAGGTTCGAAGGCATGGGACCACTACCACGGTAACGTTCTAATGGCTTCCACTTACATGGGGAGCTTCTAAGGCGTGGGGCCACCATCACGGAGAGACTCTAAGGCATGGGGCCACTGCCACGGCGATGTTCTGCTAAGATCCACCACCACGGGGAGGTTCGGAGACGTGTGATCACCACCATGGTGACATTCTTATGGGTTTCACCACCACGGGGAGGTTCCAAGGAGTGGAGCCACAACCACGGCGATGTTCTCATGGGTTCCACCACCATGAGGTGGTTGTATGGTACGGAGCAACCTCCACGGGGAGTTTCTGATGGGTTCCACCACCACGGGAAGGTTTGAAGGCATGGGCCCACCGCCACAGGGATGTCCTGATGGGTTCCACCACCACGGGAAGGTTTGAAGGCATGGGCCCACCGCCATAGGGATGTCCTGAGGGGTTCCACCGCCACAGGGAGGTTCTAAGGCAACGGGTCACCACGACGGGGACTTTCTCCTGGGTTCCACCACCACGGGGACCTTCTAAGGCGTGGGGCCACCACCACGGGGACATTCTGATGGGTTCCACCGCCACGGGGAGGTTCGAAGGCGTGGGGCCCACCACCATGGCGATGTTCTGATGAGTTCCACTACCACGGGGAGGTTCTAAAGGCGCAGGGGAACCGCGACGGTGACGTTCTGATGTGTTTCACCACCACAGGGACGTTCGAAGGCACGGGGCCACCACCACGGCGACATTCTGATGGGTTCTACCGCCACATGGAGGTTCCAAGGCTTGGGGCCATTAGCACGTGGACATTCTGATGAGTTCCACCACCAGGGGGACGTTCGAAGGCAATGGGCCACCACCACGGGGACATTCTCATGGGTTCCACCACCACGTGGAGAGTCTAAGACATGGGGCCACCGCCACGGGGACATTCTGCTGCGTTCCACCACCACGGGAAGGTTCGAAGGCAGGAGCCCACGACCACGGCGATGCTCTGATGGGTTCCACCACAACGCGGACGTTCGAAGGCAGTGGGCCACCACCATGGGGACGTTCTGTTGGGTTCCGCCTTCGCCGGGACGTTTTAAGGCACAGGGGAACCGCCATTGTGACGTTCTGATGGGTTCCACCACCACAGGGACTTTCTAAGGCAACGGGTCACAACCACAGGGACATTCTGATGGGTTCCACCACCACAGGGAGGTTCGAAGGCAGGGGCCCACCACCATGGTGATGTTCTGATGGGTTCCACCACCACGCGGAGGTTCTAAAGGCGCAGGGGAACCGCGACGGTGATGTTCTGATGGGTTTCACCACCAAGGGGAGGTTCTAAGGCGGGGGGCCACTGCCACGGGGACGTTCTGATGTGTTTCTCTGCCACGGGGAAGTTCTAAGGGAACGTGCCACCACGACAAAGACGTTTTGCTTGTTTCCAACACAACGGGCATGTTCTAAAGGCATGGGGCCATCGCCACTAGGACATTTTGATGGGTTCCACCGCCACACGGAGGTTCCAAGGCCTGGGGCTAAAATCGTGGAGATGTTCTGCTTTGTTCCACCACCACGGGTAGATTGGAAGGAGTGGGGCTACTAGCACGGGGACATTCTGATGGGTTCCACCACAACGGAGAGGTTATAAGCCACGGGACCACCACCATGGGGACGTTCTGCTTGGTTCCACAGCCACGGGGAGGTTCGAAGGAATGGGACCACCACCACGGTGACGTTCTGATGCGTTTCACCACCGCAGGGTCATTCTAAGGCAGGGGGCCACCACGACGGGGACGTTCTGATGGGTTCCACCACAACTGGGAGGTCTGCAGGCGTGGGACCACAACCATGGTGACGTTCTGATGGCTTTTGCTTACATGGGGAGCTTCTAAGGCGTGGGGCCACCATCACGGCGAGATTGTAAGGCATGGGACCACCGCCACGGGAACGTTCTGCTAAGTTCCACCACCACGGGGAGCGTTCGAAGGCGTGGGACCACGACCACGGTGACATTCTGATGGGTTCCACCACCACGGGGAGGTGCGAAGGCGTGGGGAAACCGCCACGGGGACGTTCTGCTGGGTTCCACCACCACGGGGATGTTCTAAGGCACGGGGCCACCTCCACGGGGACGTTCTGCTTGTTTCTGCAACCATGGGGAGGTTCGAAGGAATGGGACCACACCCACGGTGACGTTCTGATGGGTTCCAGCCCCACGGGGAGGTTCTAATGCGTGTGGCCACTGCCACGGGGACGTTCTGATGGCTTCCAGCCCCAAGGGGAAGTTCGAAGGCGTGGGGCCACCAGTGTGGGGACGTTCTGATGGGTTCCACTGCCACAGGGAGGTTCGAAGGCGTGGGACCACTGCCACGGTAACGTTCTGCTGGGTTCCACCACCACGGGGTGGTTCGAAGGCTTGTGATGACCACCACACTGACGTGTTGCTGGGTTCCACTATCACGGAGAGCTTGTAAGGCATGGCGCCACCGCCACGGGGACGTTCTGCTAAGTTCCACCACAACGGGGAGGTTCGAAGGCATGGGACCACTACCACGGTAACGTTCTAATGGCTTCCACTTACATGGGGAGCTTCTAAGGCGTGGGGCCACCATCACGGAGAGACTCTAAGGCATGGGGCCACTGCCACGGCGATGTTCTGCTAAGATCCACCACCACGGGGAGGTTCGGAGACGTGTGATCACCACCATGGTGACATTCTTACGGGTTTCACCACCACGGGGAGGTTCCAAGGAGTGGAGCCACAACCACGGCGATGTTCTCATGGGTTCCACCACCATGAGGTGGTTGTATGGTACGGAGCAACCTCCACGGGGAGTTTCTGATGGGTTCCACCACCACGGGAAGGTTTGAAGGCATGGGCCCACCGCCACAGGGATGTCCTGATGGGTTCCACCACCACGGGAAGGTTTGAAGGCATGGGCCCACCGCCATAGGGATGTCCTGAGGGGTTCCACCGCCACAGGGAGGTTCTAAGGCAACGGGTCACCACGACGGGGACTTTCTCCTGGGTTCCACCACCACGGGGACCTTCTAAGGCGTGGGGCCACCACCACGGGGACATTCCGATGGGTTCCACCGCCACGGGGAGGTTCGAAGGCGTGGGGCCCACCACCATGGCGATGTTCTGATGAGTTCCACTACCACGGGGAGGTTCTAAAGGCGCAGGGGAACCGCGACGGTGACGTTCTGATGTGTTTCACCACCACAGGGACGTTCGAAGGCACGGGGCCACCACCACGGCGACATTCTGATGGGTTCTACCGCCACATGGAGGTTCCAAGGCTTGGGGCCATTAGCACGTGGACATTCTGATGAGTTCCACCACCAGGGGGACGTTCGAAGGCAATGGGCCACCACCACGGGGACATTCTCATGGGTTCCACCACCACGTGGAGAGTCTAAGACATGGGGCCACCGCCACGGGGACATTCTGCTGCGTTCCACCACCACGGGAAGGTTCGAAGGCAGGAGCCCACGACCACGGCGATGCTCTGATGGGTTCCACCACAACGCGGACGTTCGAAGGCAGTGGGCCACCACCATGGGGACGTTCTGTTGGGTTCCGCCTTCGCCGGGACGTTTTAAGGCACAGGGGAACCGCCATTGTGACGTTCTGATGGGTTCCACCACCACAGGGACTTTCTAAGGCAACGGGTCACAACCACAGGGACATTCTGATGGGTTCCACCACCACAGGGAGGTTCGAAGGCAGGGGCCCACCACCATGGTGATGTTCTGATGGGTTCCACCACCACGCGGAGGTTCTAAAGGCGCAGGGGAACCGCGACGGTGATGTTCTGATGGGTTTCACCACCAAGGGGAGGTTCTAAGGCGGGGGGCCACTGCCACGGGGACGTTCTGATGTGTTTCTCTGCCACGGGGAAGTTCTAAGGGAACGTGCCACCACGACAAAGACGTTTTGCTTGTTTCCAACACAACGGGCATGTTCTAAAGGCATGGGGCCATCGCCACTAGGACATTTTGATGGGTTCCACCGCCACACGGAGGTTCCAAGGCCTGGGGCTAAAATCGTGGAGATGTTCTGCTTTGTTCCACCACCACGGGTAGATTGGAAGGAGTGGGGCTACTAGCACGGGGACATTCTGATGGGTTCCACCACAACGGAGAGGTTATAAGCCACGGGACCACCACCATGGGGACGTTCTGCTTGGTTCCACAGCCACGGGGAGGTTCGAAGGAATGGGACCACCACCACGGTGACGTTCTGATGCGTTTCACCACCGCAGGGTCATTCTAAGGCAGGGGGCCACCACGACGGGGACGTTCTGATGGGTTCCACCACAACTGGGAGGTCTGCAGGCGTGGGACCACAACCACGGTGACGTTCTGATGGCTTTTGCTTACATGGGGAGCTTCTAAGGCGTGGGGCCACCATCACGGCGAGATTGTAAGGCATGGGACCACCGCCACGGGAACGTTCTGCTAAGTTCCACCACCACGGGGAGCGTTCGAAGGCGTGGGACCACGACCACGGTGACATTCTGATGGGTTCCACCACCACGGGGAGGTGCGAAGGCGTGGGGAAACCGCCACGGTGACGTTCTGCTGGGTTCCACCACCACGGGGATGTTCTAAGGCACGGGGCCACCTCCACGGGGACGTTCTGCTTGTTTCTGCAACCATGGGGAGGTTCGAAGGAATGGGACCACACCCACGGTGACGTTCTGATGGGTTCCACCACCACGGGGAGGTTCTAATGCGTGTGGCCACTGCCACGGGGACGTTCTGATGGCTTCCAGCCCCAAGGGGAAGTTCGAAGGCGTGGGGCCACCAGTGTGGGGACGTTCTGATGGGTTCCACTGCCACAGGGAGGTTCGAAGGCGTGGGACCACTGCCACGGTAACGTTCTGCTGGGTTCCACCACCACGGGGTGGTTCGAAGGCTTGTGATGACCACCACACTGACGTGTTGCTGGGTTCCACTATCACGGAGAGCTTGTAAGGCATGGCGCCACCGCCACGGGGACGTTCTGCTAAGTTCCACCACAACGGGGAGGTTCGAAGGCATGGGACCACTACCACGGTAACGTTCTAATGGCTTCCACTTACATGGGGAGCTTCTAAGGCGTGGGGCCACCATCACGGAGAGACTCTAAGGCATGGGGCCACTGCCACGGCGATGTTCTGCTAAGATCCACCACCACGGGGAGGTTCGGAGACGTGTGATCACCACCATGGTGACATTCTTACGGGTTTCACCACCACAGGGAGGTTCCAAGGAGTGGAGCCACAACCACGGCGATGTTCTCATGGGTTCCACCACCATGAGGTGGTTGTATGGTACGGAGCAACCTCCACGGGGAGTTTCTGATGGGTTCCACCACCACGGGAAGGTTTGAAGGCATGGGCCCACCGCCACAGGGATGTCCTGATGGGTTCCTCCACCACCACGGGAAGGTTTGAAGGCATGGGCCCACCGCCATAGGGATGTCCTGAGGGGTTCCACCGCCACAGGGAGGTTCTAAGGCAACGGGTCACCACGACGGGGACTTTCTCCTGGGTTCCACCACCACGGGGACCTTCTAAGGCGTGGGGCCACCACCACGGGGACATTCTGATGGGTTCCACCGCCACGGGGAGGTTCGAAGGCGTGGGGCCCACCACCATGGCGATGTTCTGATGAGTTCCACTACCACGGGGAGGTTCTAAAGGCGCAGGGGAACCGCGACGGTGACGTTCTGATGTGTTTCACCACCACAGGGACGTTCGAAGGCACGGGGCCACCACCACGGCGACATTCTGATGGGTTCTACCGCCACATGGAGGTTCCAAGGCTTGGGGCCATTAGCACGTGGACATTCTGATGAGTTCCACCACCAGGGGGACGTTCGAAGGCAATGGGCCACCACCACGGGGACATTCTCATGGGTTCCACCACCACGTGGAGAGTCTAAGACATGGGGCCACCGCCACGGGGACATTCTGCTGCGTTCCACCACCACGGGAAGGTTCGAAGGCAGGAGCCCACGACCACGGCGATGCTCTGATGGGTTCCACCACAACGCGGACGTTCGAAGGCAGTGGGCCACCACCATGGGGACGTTCTGTTGGGTTCCGCCTTCGCCGGGACGTTTTAAGGCACAGGGGAACCGCCATTGTGACGTTCTGATGGGTTCCACCACCACAGGGACTTTCTAAGGCAACGGGTCACAACCACAGGGACATTCTGATGGGTTCCACCACCACAGGGAGGTTCGAAGGCAGGGGCCCACCACCATGGTGATGTTCTGATGGGTTCCACCACCACGCGGAGGTTCTAAAGGCGCAGGGGAACCGCGACGGTGATGTTCTGATGGGTTTCACCACCAAGGGGAGGTTCTAAGGCGGGGGGCCACTGCCACGGGGACGTTCTGATGTGTTTCTCTGCCACGGGGAAGTTCTAAGGGAACGTGCCACCACGACAAAGACGTTTTGCTTGTTTCCAACACAACGGGCATGTTCTAAAGGCATGGGGCCATCGCCACTAGGACATTTTGATGGGTTCCACCGCCACACGGAGGTTCCAAGGCCTGGGGCTAAAATCGTGGAGATGTTCTGCTTTGTTCCACCACCACGGGTAGATTGGAAGGAGTGGGGCTACTAGCACGGGGACATTCTGATGGGTTCCACCACAACGGAGAGGTTATAAGCCACGGGACCACCACCATGGGGACGTTCTGCTTGGTTCCACAGCCACGGGGAGGTTCGAAGGAATGGGACCACCACCACGGTGACGTTCTGATGCGTTTCACCACCGCAGGGTCATTCTAAGGCAGGGGGCCACCACGACGGGGACGTTCTGATGGGTTCCACCACAACTGGGAGGTCTGCAGGCGTGGGACCACAACCACAGTGACGTTCTGATGGCTTTTGCTTACATGGGGAGCTTCTAAGGCGTGGGGCCACCATCACGGCGAGATTGTAAGGCATGGGACCACCGCCACGGGAACGTTCTGCTAAGTTCCACCACCACGGGGAGCGTTCGAAGGCGTGGGACCACGACCACGGTGACATTCTGATGGGTTCCACCACCACGGGGAGGTGCGAAGGCGTGGGGAAACCGCCACGGTGACGTTCTGCTGGGTTCCACCACCACGGGGATGTTCTAAGGCACGGGGCCACCTCCACGGGGACGTTCTGCTTGTTTCTGCAACCATGGGGAGGTTCGAAGGAATGGGACCACACCCACGGTGACGTTCTGATGGGTTCCAGCCCCACGGGGAGGTTCTAATGCGTGTGGCCACTGCCACGGGGACGTTCTGATGGCTTCCAGCCCCAAGGGGAAGTTCGAAGGCGTGGGGCCACCAGTGTGGGGACGTTCTGATGGGTTCCACTGCCACAGGGAGGTTCGAAGGCGTGGGACCACTGCCACGGTAACGTTCTGCTGGGTTCCACCACCACGGGGTGGTTCGAAGGCTTGTGATGACCACCACACTGACATGTTGCTGGGTTCCACTATCACGGAGAGCTTGTAAGGCATGGCGCCACCGCCACGGGGACGTTCTGCTAAGTTCCACCACAACGGGGAGGTTCGAAGGCATGGGACCACTACCACGGTAACGTTCTAATGGCTTCCACTTACATGGGGAGCTTCTAAGGCGTGGGGCCACCATCACGGAGAGACTCTAAGGCATGGGGCCACTGCCACGGCGATGTTCTGCTAAGATCCACCACCACGGGGAGGTTCGGAGACGTGTGATCACCACCATGGTGACATTCTTATGGGTTTCACCACCACGGGGAGGTTCCAAGGAGTGGAGCCACAACCACGGCGATGTTCTCATGGGTTCCACCACCATGAGGTGGTTGTATGGTACGGAGCAACCTCCACGGGGAGTTTCTGATGGGTTCCACCACCACGGGAAGGTTTGAAGGCATGGGCCCACCGCCACAGGGATGTCCTGATGGGTTCCACCACCACGGGAAGGTTTGAAGGCATGGGCCCACCGCCATAGGGATGTCCTGAGGGGTTCCACCGCCACAGGGAGGTTCTAAGGCAACGGGTCACCACGACGGGGACTTTCTCCTGGGTTCCACCACCACGGGGACCTTCTAAGGCGTGGGGCCACCACCACGGGGACATTCTGATGGGTTCCACCGCCACGGGGAGGTTCGAAGGCGTGGGGCCCACCACCATGGCGATGTTCTGATGAGTTCCACTACCACGGGGAGGTTCTAAAGGCGCAGGGGAACCGCGACGGTGACGTTCTGATGTGTTTCACCACCACAGGGACGTTCGAAGGCACGGGGCCACCACCACGGCGACATTCTGATGGGTTCTACCGCCACATGGAGGTTCCAAGGCTTGGGGCCATTAGCACGTGGACATTCTGATGAGTTCCACCACCAGGGGGACGTTCGAAGGCAATGGGCCACCACCACGGGGACATTCTCATGGGTTCCACCACCACGTGGAGAGTCTAAGACATGGGGCCACCGCCACGGGGACATTCTGCTGCGTTCCACCACCACGGGAAGGTTCGAAGGCAGGAGCCCACGACCACGGCGATGCTCTGATGGGTTCCACCACAACGCGGACGTTCGAAGGCAGTGGGCCACCACCATGGGGACGTTCTGTTGGGTTCCGCCTTCGCCGGGACGTTTTAAGGCACAGGGGAACCGCCATTGTGACGTTCTGATGGGTTCCACCACCACAGGGACTTTCTAAGGCAACGGGTCACAACCACAGGGACATTCTGATGGGTTCCACCACCACAGGGAGGTTCGAAGGCAGGGGCCCACCACCATGGTGATGTTCTGATGGGTTCCACCACCACGCGGAGGTTCTAAAGGCGCAGGGGAACCGCGACGGTGATGTTCTGATGGGTTTCACCACCAAGGGGAGGTTCTAAGGCGGGGGGCCACTGCCACGGGGACGTTCTGATGTGTTTCTCTGCCACGGGGAAGTTCTAAGGGAACGTGCCACCACGACAAAGACGTTTTGCTTGTTTCCAACACAACGGGCATGTTCTAAAGGCATGGGGCCATCGCCACTAGGACATTTTGATGGGTTCCACCGCCACACGGAGGTTCCAAGGCCTGGGGCTAAAATCGTGGAGATGTTCTGCTTTGTTCCACCACCACGGGTAGATTGGAAGGAGTGGGGCTACTAGCACGGGGACATTCTGATGGGTTCCACCACAACGGAGAGGTTATAAGCCACGGGACCACCACCATGGGGACGTTCTGCTTGGTTCCACAGCCACGGGGAGGTTCGAAGGAATGGGACCACCACCACGGTGACGTTCTGATGCGTTTCACCACCGCAGGGTCATTCTAAGGCAGGGGGCCACCACGACGGGGACGTTCTGATGGGTTCCACCACAACTGGGAGGTCTGCAGGCGTGGGACCACAACCATGGTGACGTTCTGATGGCTTTTGCTTACATGGGGAGCTTCTAAGGCGTGGGGCCACCATCACGGCGAGATTGTAAGGCATGGGACCACCGCCACGGGAACGTTCTGCTAAGTTCCACCACCACGGGGAGCGTTCGAAGGCGTGGGACCACGACCACGGTGACATTCTGATGGGTTCCACCACCACGGGGAGGTGCGAAGTCGTGGGGAAACCGCCACGGGGACGTTCTGCTGGGTTCCACCACCACGGGGATGTTCTAAGGCACGGGGCCACCTCCACGGGGACGTTCTGCTTGTTTCTGCAACCATGGGGAGGTTCGAAGGAATGGGACCACACCCACGGTGACGTTCTGATGGGTTCCACCACCACGGGGAGGTTCTAATGCGTGTGGCCACTGCCACGGGGACGTTCTGATGGCTTCCAGCCCCAAGGGGAAGTTCGAAGGCGTGGGGCCACCAGTGTGGGGACGTTCTGATGGGTTCCACTGCCACAGGGAGGTTCGAAGGCGTGGGACCACTGCCACGGTAACGTTCTGCTGGGTTCCACCACCACGGGGTGGTTCGAAGGCTTGTGATGACCACCACACTGACGTGTTGCTGGGTTCCACTATCACGGAGAGCTTGTAAGGCATGGCGCCACCGCCACGGGGACGTTCTGCTAAGTTCCACCACAACGGGGAGGTTCGAAGGCATGGGACCACTACCACGGTAACGTTCTAATGGCTTCCACTTACATGGGGAGCTTCTAAGGCGTGGGGCCACCATCACGGAGAGACTCTAAGGCATGGGGCCACTGCCACGGCGATGTTCTGCTAAGATCCACCACCACGGGGAGGTTCGGAGACGTGTGATCACCACCATGGTGACATTCTTACGGGTTTCACCACCACGGGGAGGTTCCAAGGAGTGGAGCCACAACCACGGCGATGTTCTCATGGGTTCCACCACCATGAGGTGGTTGTATGGTACGGAGCAACCTCCACGGGGAGTTTCTGATGGGTTCCACCACCACGGGAAGGTTTGAAGGCATGGGCCCACCGCCACAGGGATGTCCTGATGGGTTCCACCACCACGGGAAGGTTTGAAGGCATGGGCCCACCGCCATAGGGATGTCCTGAGGGGTTCCACCGCCACAGGGAGGTTCTAAGGCAACGGGTCACCACGACGGGGACTTTCTCCTGGGTTCCACCACCACGGGGACCTTCTAAGGCGTGGGGCCACCACCACGGGGACATTCCGATGGGTTCCACCGCCACGGGGAGGTTCGAAGGCGTGGGGCCCACCACCATGGCGATGTTCTGATGAGTTCCACTACCACGGGGAGGTTCTAAAGGCGCAGGGGAACCGCGACGGTGACGTTCTGATGTGTTTCACCACCACAGGGACGTTCGAAGGCACGGGGCCACCACCACGGCGACATTCTGATGGGTTCTACCGCCACATGGAGGTTCCAAGGCTTGGGGCCATTAGCACGTGGACATTCTGATGAGTTCCACCACCAGGGGGACGTTCGAAGGCAATGGGCCACCACCACGGGGACATTCTCATGGGTTCCACCACCACGTGGAGAGTCTAAGACATGGGGCCACCGCCACGGGGACATTCTGCTGCGTTCCACCACCACGGGAAGGTTCGAAGGCAGGAGCCCACGACCACGGCGATGCTCTGATGGGTTCCACCACAACGCGGACGTTCGAAGGCAGTGGGCCACCACCATGGGGACGTTCTGTTGGG
This sequence comes from Platalea leucorodia, assembly GCF_965183815.1. Lineage (NCBI taxonomy): Eukaryota > Metazoa > Chordata > Aves > Pelecaniformes > Threskiornithidae > Platalea > Platalea leucorodia. The sequence continues at coordinate 221,770 of NW_028121406.1, forward strand.
TTCCGCCTTCGCCGGGACGTTTTAAGGCACAGGGGAACCGCCATTGTGACGTTCTGATGGGTTCCACCACCACAGGGACTTTCTAAGGCAACGGGTCACAACCACAGGGACATTCTGATGGGTTCCACCACCACAGGGAGGTTCGAAGGCAGGGGCCCACCACCATGGTGATGTTCTGATGGGTTCCACCACCACGCGGAGGTTCTAAAGGCGCAGGGGAACCGCGACGGTGATGTTCTGATGGGTTTCACCACCAAGGGGAGGTTCTAAGGCGGGGGGCCACTGCCACGGGGACGTTCTGATGTGTTTCTCTGCCACGGGGAAGTTCTAAGGGAACGTGCCACCACGACAAAGACGTTTTGCTTGTTTCCAACACAACGGGCATGTTCTAAAGGCATGGGGCCATCGCCACTAGGACATTTTGATGGGTTCCACCGCCACACGGAGGTTCCAAGGCCTGGGGCTAAAATCGTGGAGATGTTCTGCTTTGTTCCACCACCACGGGTAGATTTGAAGGAGTGGGGCTACTAGCACGGGGACATTCTGATGGGTTCCACCACAACGGAGAGGTTATAAGCCACGGGACCACCACCATGGGGACGTTCTGCTTGGTTCCACAGCCACGGGGAGGTTCGAAGGAATGGGACCACACCCACGGTGACGTTCTGATGCGTTTCACCACCGCAGGGTCATTCTAAGGCAGGGGGCCACCACGACGGGGACGTTCTGATGGGTTCCACCACAACTGGGAGGTCTGCAGGCGTGGGACCACAACCACGGTGACGTTCTGATGGCTTTTGCTTACATGGGGAGCTTCTAAGGCGTGGGGCCACCATCACGGCGAGATTGTAAGGCATGGGACCACCGCCACGGGAACGTTCTGCTAAGTTCCACCACCACGGGGAGCGTTCGAAGGCGTGGGACCACGACCACGGTGACATTCTGATGGGTTCCACCACCACGGGGAGGTGCGAAGGCGTGGGGAAACCGCCACGGTGACGTTCTGCTGGGTTCCACCACCACGGGGATGTTCTAAGGCACGGGGCCACCTCCACGGGGACGTTCTGCTTGTTTCTGCAACCATGGGGAGGTTCGAAGGAATGGGACCACACCCACGGTGACGTTCTGATGGGTTCCACCACCACGGGGAGGTTCTAATGCGTGTGGCCACTGCCACGGGGACGTTCTGATGGCTTCCAGCCCCAAGGGGAAGTTCGAAGGCGTGGGGCCACCAGTGTGGGGACGTTCTGATGGGTTCCACTGCCACAGGGAGGTTCGAAGGCGTGGGACCACTGCCACGGTAACGTTCTGCTGGGTTCCACCACCACGGGGTGGTTCGAAGGCTTGTGATGACCACCACACTGACGTGTTGCTGGGTTCCACTATCACGGAGAGCTTGTAAGGCATGGCGCCACCGCCACGGGGACGTTCTGCTAAGTTCCACCACAACGGGGAGGTTCGAAGGCATGGGACCACTACCACGGTAACGTTCTAATGGCTTCCACTTACATGGGGAGCTTCTAAGGCGTGGGGCCACCATCACGGAGAGACTCTAAGGCATGGGGCCACTGCCACGGCGATGTTCTGCTAAGATCCACCACCACAGGGAGGTTCGGAGACGTGTGATCACCACCATGGTGACATTCTTACGGGTTTCACCACCACGGGGAGGTTCCAAGGAGTGGAGCCACAACCACGGCGATGTTCTCATGGGTTCCACCACCATGAGGTGGTTGTATGGTACGGAGCAACCTCCACGGGGAGTTTCTGATGGGTTCCACCACCACGGGAAGGTTTGAAGGCATGGGCCCACCGCCACAGGGATGTCCTGATGGGTTCCACCACCACGGGAAGGTTTGAAGGCATGGGCCCACCGCCATAGGGATGTCCTGAGGGGTTCCACCGCCACAGGGAGGTTCTAAGGCAACGGGTCACCACGACGGGGACTTTCTCCTGGGTTCCACCACCACGGGGACCTTCTAAGGCGTGGGGCCACCACCACGGGGACATTCTGATGGGTTCCACCGCCACGGGGAGGTTCGAAGGCGTGGGGCCCACCACCATGGCGATGTTCTGATGAGTTCCACTACCACGGGGAGGTTCTAAAGGCGCAGGGGAACCGCGACGGTGACGTTCTGATGTGTTTCACCACCACAGGGACGTTCGAAGGCACGGGGCCACCACCACGGCGACATTCTGATGGGTTCTACCGCCACATGGAGGTTCCAAGGCTTGGGGCCATTAGCACGTGGACATTCTGATGAGTTCCACCACCAGGGGGACGTTCGAAGGCAATGGGCCACCACCACGGGGACATTCTCATGGGTTCCACCACCACGTGGAGAGTCTAAGACATGGGGCCACCGCCACGGGGACATTCTGCTGCGTTCCACCACCACGGGAAGGTTCGAAGGCAGGAGCCCACGACCACGGCGATGCTCTGATGGGTTCCACCACAACGCGGACGTTCGAAGGCAGTGGGCCACCACCATGGGGACGTTCTGTTGGGTTCCGCCTTCGCCGGGACGTTTTAAGGCACAGGGGAACCGCCATTGTGACGTTCTGATGGGTTCCACCACCACAGGGACTTTCTAAGGCAACGGGTCACAACCACAGGGACATTCTGATGGGTTCCACCACCACAGGGAGGTTCGAAGGCAGGGGCCCACCACCATGGTGATGTTCTGATGGGTTCCACCACCACGCGGAGGTTCTAAAGGCGCAGGGGAACCGCGACGGTGATGTTCTGATGGGTTTCACCACCAAGGGGAGGTTCTAAGGCGGGGGGCCACTGCCACGGGGACGTTCTGATGTGTTTCTCTGCCACGGGGAAGTTCTAAGGGAACGTGCCACCACGACAAAGACGTTTTGCTTGTTTCCAACACAACGGGCATGTTCTAAAGGCATGGGGCCATCGCCACTAGGACATTTTGATGGGTTCCACCGCCACACGGAGGTTCCAAGGCCTGGGGCTAAAATCGTGGAGATGTTCTGCTTTGTTCCACCACCACGGGTAGATTGGAAGGAGTGGGGCTACTAGCACGGGGACATTCTGATGGGTTCCACCACAACGGAGAGGTTATAAGCCACGGGACCACCACCATGGGGACGTTCTGCTTGGTTCCACAGCCACGGGGAGGTTCGAAGGAATGGGACCACCACCACGGTGACGTTCTGATGTGTTTCACCACCGCAGGGTCATTCTAAGGCAGGGGGCCACCACGACGGGGACGTTCTGATGGGTTCCACCACAACTGGGAGGTCTGCAGGCGTGGGACCACAACCACGGTGACGTTCTGATGGCTTTTGCTTACATGGGGAGCTTCTAAGGCGTGGGGCCACCATCACGGCGAGATTGTAAGGCATGGGACCACCGCCACGGGAACGTTCTGCTAAGTTCCACCACCACGGGGAGCGTTCGAAGGCGTGGGACCACGACCACGGTGACATTCTGATGGGTTCCACCACCACGGGGAGGTGCGAAGGCGTGGGGAAACCGCCACGGTGACGTTCTGCTGGGTTCCACCACCACGGGGATGTTCTAAGGCATGGGGCCACCTCCACGGGGACGTTCTGCTTGTTTCTGCAACCATGGGGAGGTTCGAAGGAATGGGACCACACCCACGGTGACGTTCTGATGGGTTCCAGCCCCACGGGGAGGTTCTAATGCGTGTGGCCACTGCCACGGGGACGTTCTGATGGCTTCCAGCCCCAAGGGGAAGTTCGAAGGCGTGGGGCCACCAGTGTGGGGACGTTCTGATGGGTTCCACTGCCACAGGGAGGTTCGAAGGCGTGGGACCACTGCCACGGTAACGTTCTGCTGGGTTCCACCACCACGGGGTGGTTCGAAGGCTTGTGATGACCACCACACTGACGTGTTGCTGGGTTCCACTATCACGGAGAGCTTGTAAGGCATGGCGCCACCGCCACGGGGACGTTCTGCTAAGTTCCACCACAACGGGGAGGTTCGAAGGCATGGGACCACTACCACGGTAACGTTCTAATGGCTTCCACTTACATGGGGAGCTTCTAAGGCGTGGGGCCACCATCACGGAGAGACTCTAAGGCATGGGGCCACTGCCACGGCGATGTTCTGCTAAGATCCACCACCACGGGGAGGTTCGGAGACGTGTGATCACCACCATGGTGACATTCTTACGGGTTTCACCACCACGGGGAGGTTCCAAGGAGTGGAGCCACAACCACGGCGATGTTCTCATGGGTTCCACCACCATGAGGTGGTTGTATGGTACGGAGCAACCTCCACGGGGAGTTTCTGATGGGTTCCACCACCACGGGAAGGTTTGAAGGCATGGGCCCACCGCCACAGGGATGTCCTGATGGGTTCCACCACCACGGGAAGGTTTGAAGGCATGGGCCCACCGCCACAGGGATGTCCTGATGGGTTCCACCACCACGGGAAGGTTTGAAGGCATGGGCCCACCGCCATAGGGATGTCCTGAGGGGTTCCACCGCCACAGGGAGGTTCTAAGGCAACGGGTCACCACGACGGGGACTTTCTCCTGGGTTCCACCACCACGGGGACCTTCTAAGGCGTGGGGCCACCACCACGGGGACATTCTGATGGGTTCCACCGCCACGGGGAGGTTCGAAGGCGTGGGGCCCACCACCATGGCGATGTTCTGATGAGTTCCACTACCACGGGGAGGTTCTAAAGGCGCAGGGGAACCGCGACGGTGACGTTCTGATGTGTTTCACCACCACAGGGACGTTCGAAGGCACGGGGCCACCACCACGGCGACATTCTGATGGGTTCTACCGCCACATGGAGGTTCCAAGGCTTGGGGCCATTAGCACGTGGACATTCTGATGAGTTCCACCACCAGGGGGACGTTCGAAGGCAATGGGCCACCACCACGGGGACATTCTCATGGGTTCCACCACCACGTGGAGAGTCTAAGACATGGGGCCACCGCCACGGGGACATTCTGCTGCGTTCCACCACCACGGGAAGGTTCGAAGGCAGGAGCCCACGACCACGGCGATGCTCTGATGGGTTCCACCACAACGCGGACGTTCGAAGGCAGTGGGCCACCACCATGGGGACGTTCTGTTGGGTTCCGCCTTCGCCGGGACGTTTTAAGGCACAGGGGAACCGCCATTGTGACGTTCTGATGGGTTCCACCACCACAGGGACTTTCTAAGGCAACGGGTCACAACCACAGGGACATTCTGATGGGTTCCACCACCACAGGGAGGTTCGAAGGCAGGGGCCCACCACCATGGTGATGTTCTGATGGGTTCCACCACCACGCGGAGGTTCTAAAGGCGCAGGGGAACCGCGACGGTGATGTTCTGATGGGTTTCACCACCAAGGGGAGGTTCTAAGGCGGGGGGCCACTGCCACGGGGACGTTCTGATGTGTTTCTCTGCCACGGGGAAGTTCTAAGGGAACGTGCCACCACGACAAAGACGTTTTGCTTGTTTCCAACACAACGGGCATGTTCTAAAGGCATGGGGCCATCGCCACTAGGACATTTTGATGGGTTCCACCGCCACACGGAGGTTCCAAGGCCTGGGGCTAAAATCGTGGAGATGTTCTGCTTTGTTCCACCACCACGGGTAGATTGGAAGGAGTGGGGCTACTAGCACGGGGACATTCTGATGGGTTCCACCACAACGGAGAGGTTATAAGCCACGGGACCACCACCATGGGGACGTTCTGCTTGGTTCCACAGCCACGGGGAGGTTCGAAGGAATGGGACCACACCCACGGTGACGTTCTGATGCGTTTCACCACCGCAGGGTCATTCTAAGGCAGGGGGCCACCACGACGGGGACGTTCTGATGGGTTCCACCACAACTGGGAGGTCTGCAGGCGTGGGACCACAACCACGGTGACGTTCTGATGGCTTTTGCTTACATGGGGAGCTTCTAAGGCGTGGGGCCACCATCACGGCGAGATTGTAAGGCATGGGACCACCGCCACGGGAACGTTCTGCTAAGTTCCACCACCACGGGGAGCGTTCGAAGGCGTGGGACCACGACCACGGTGACATTCTGATGGGTTCCACCACCACGGGGAGGTGCGAAGGCGTGGGGAAACCGCCACGGGGACGTTCTGCTGGGTTCCACCACCACGGGGATGTTCTAAGGCACGGGGCCACCTCCACGGGGACGTTCTGCTTGTTTCTGCAACCATGGGGAGGTTCGAAGGAATGGGACCACACCCACGGTGACGTTCTGATGGGTTCCAGCCCCACGGGGAGGTTCTAATGCGTGTGGCCACTGCCACGGGGACGTTCTGATGGCTTCCAGCCCCAAGGGGAAGTTCGAAGGCGTGGGGCCACCAGTGTGGGGACGTTCTGATGGGTTCCACTGCCACAGGGAGGTTCGAAGGCGTGGGACCACTGCCACGGTAACGTTCTGCTGGGTTCCACCACCACGGGGTGGTTCGAAGGCTTGTGATGACCACCACACTGACGTGTTGCTGGGTTCCACTATCACGGAGAGCTTGTAAGGCATGGCGCCACCGCCACGGGGACGTTCTGCTAAGTTCCACCACAACGGGGAGGTTCGAAGGCATGGGACCACTACCACGGTAACGTTCTAATGGCTTCCACTTACATGGGGAGCTTCTAAGGCGTGGGGCCACCATCACGGAGAGACTCTAAGGCATGGGGCCACTGCCACGGCGATGTTCTGCTAAGATCCACCACCACGGGGAGGTTCGGAGACGTGTGATCACCACCATGGTGACATTCTTACGGGTTTCACCACCACGGGGAGGTTCCAAGGAGTGGAGCCACAACCACGGCGATGTTCTCATGGGTTCCACCACCATGAGGTGGTTGTATGGTACGGAGCAACCTCCACGGGGAGTTTCTGATGGGTTCCACCACCACGGGAAGGTTTGAAGGCATGGGCCCACCGCCACAGGGATGTCCTGATGGGTTCCACCACCACGGGAAGGTTTGAAGGCATGGGCCCACCGCCACAGGGATGTCCTGATGGGTTCCACCACCACGGGAAGGTTTGAAGGCATGGGCCCACCGCCATAGGGATGTCCTGAGGGGTTCCACCGCCACAGGGAGGTTCTAAGGCAACGGGTCACCACGACGGGGACTTTCTCCTGGGTTCCACCACCACGGGGACCTTCTAAGGCGTGGGGCCACCACCACGGGGACATTCTGATGGGTTCCACCGCCACGGGGAGGTTCGAAGGCGTGGGGCCCACCACCATGGCGATGTTCTGATGAGTTCCACTACCACGGGGAGGTTCTAAAGGCGCAGGGGAACCGCGACGGTGACGTTCTGATGTGTTTCACCACCACAGGGACGTTCGAAGGCACGGGGCCACCACCACGGCGACATTCTGATGGGTTCTACCGCCACATGGAGGTTCCAAGGCTTGGGGCCATTAGCACGTGGACATTCTGATGAGTTCCACCACCAGGGGGACGTTCGAAGGCAATGGGCCACCACCACGGGGACATTCTCATGGGTTCCACCACCACGTGGAGAGTCTAAGACATGGGGCCACCGCCACGGGGACATTCTGCTGCGTTCCACCACCACGGGAAGGTTCGAAGGCAGGAGCCCACGACCACGGCGATGCTCTGATGGGTTCCACCACAACGCGGACGTTCGAAGGCAGTGGGCCACCACCATGGGGACGTTCTGTTGGGTTCCGCCTTCGCCGGGACGTTTTAAGGCACAGGGGAACCGCCATTGTGACGTTCTGATGGGTTCCACCACCACAGGGACTTTCTAAGGCAACGGGTCACAACCACAGGGACATTCTGATGGGTTCCACCACCACAGGGAGGTTCGAAGGCAGGGGCCCACCACCATGGTGATGTTCTGATGGGTTCCACCACCACGCGGAGGTTCTAAAGGCGCAGGGGAACCGCGATGGTGATGTTCTGATGGGTTTCACCACCAAGGGGAGGTTCTAAGGCGGGGGGCCACTGCCACGGGGACGTTCTGATGTGTTTCTCTGCCACGGGGAAGTTCTAAGGGAACGTGCCACCACGACAAAGACGTTTTGCTTGTTTCCAACACAACGGGCATGTTCTAAAGGCATGGGGCCATCGCCACTAGGACATTTTGATGGGTTCCACCGCCACACGGAGGTTCCAAGGCCTGGGGCTAAAATCGTGGAGATGTTCTGCTTTGTTCCACCACCACGGGTAGATTGGAAGGAGTGGGGCTACTAGCACGGGGACATTCTGATGGGTTCCACCACAACGGAGAGGTTATAAGCCACGGGACCACCACCATGGGGACGTTCTGCTTGGTTCCACAGCCACGGGGAGGTTCGAAGGAATGGGACCACCACCACGGTGACGTTCTGATGCGTTTCACCACCGCAGGGTCATTCTAAGGCAGGGGGCCACCACGACGGGGACGTTCTGATGGGTTCCACCACAACTGGGAGGTCTGCAGGCGTGGGACCACAACCACGGTGACGTTCTGATGGCTTTTGCTTACATGGGGAGCTTCTAAGGCGTGGGGCCACCATCACGGCGAGATTGTAAGGCATGGGACCACCGCCACGGGAACGTTCTGCTAAGTTCCACCACCACGGGGAGCGTTCGAAGGCGTGGGACCACGACCACGGTGACATTCTGATGGGTTCCACCACCACGGGGAGGTGCGAAGGCGTGGGGAAACCGCCACGGGGACGTTCTGCTGGGTTCCACCACCACGGGGATGTTCTAAGGCACGGGGCCACCTCCACGGGGACGTTCTGCTTGTTTCTGCAACCATGGGGAGGTTCGAAGGAATGGGACCACACCCACGGTGACGTTCTGATGGGTTCCAGCCCCACGGGGAGGTTCTAATGCGTGTGGCCACTGCCACGGGGACGTTCTGATGGCTTCCAGCCCCAAGGGGAAGTTCGAAGGCGTGGGGCCACCAGTGTGGGGACGTTCTGATGGGTTCCACTGCCACAGGGAGGTTCGAAGGCGTGGGACCACTGCCACGGTAACGTTCTGCTGGGTTCCACCACCACGGGGTGGTTCGAAGGCTTGTGATGACCACCACACTGACGTGTTGCTGGGTTCCACTATCACGGAGAGCTTGTAAGGCATGGCGCCACCGCCACGGGGACGTTCTGCTAAGTTCCACCACAACGGGGAGGTTCGAAGGCATGGGACCACTACCACGGTAACGTTCTAATGGCTTCCACTTACATGGGGAGCTTCTAAGGCGTGGGGCCACCATCACGGAGAGACTCTAAGGCATGGGGCCACTGCCACGGCGATGTTCTGCTAAGATCCACCACCACGGGGAGGTTCGGAGACGTGTGATCACCACCATGGTGACATTCTTACGGGTTTCACCACCACGGGGAGGTTCCAAGGAGTGGAGCCACAACCACGGCGATGTTCTCATGGGTTCCACCACCATGAGGTGGTTGTATGGTACGGAGCAACCTCCACAGGGAGTTTCTGATGGGTTCCACCACCACGGGAAGGTTTGAAGGCATGGGCCCACCGCCACAGGGATGTCCTGATGGGTTCCACCACCACGGGAAGGTTTGAAGGCATGGGCCCACTGCCATAGGGATGTCCTGAGGGGTTCCACCGCCACAGGGAGGTTCTAAGGCAACGGGTCACCACGACGGGGACTTTCTCCTGGGTTCCACCACCACGGGGACCTTCTAAGGCGTGGGGCCACCACCACGGGGACATTCTGATGGGTTCCACCGCCACGGGGAGGTTCGAAGGCGTGGGGCCCACCACCATGGCGATGTTCTGATGAGTTCCACTACCACGGGGAGGTTCTAAAGGCGCAGGGGAACCGCGACGGTGACGTTCTGATGTGTTTCACCACCACAGGGACGTTCGAAGGCACGGGGCCACCACCACGGCGACATTCTGATGGGTTCTACCGCCACATGGAGGTTCCAAGGCTTGGGGCCATTAGCACGTGGACATTCTGATGAGTTCCACCACCAGGGGGACGTTCGAAGGCAATGGGCCACCACCACGGGGACATTCTCATGGGTTCCACCACCACGTGGAGAGTCTAAGACATGGGGCCACCGCCACGGGGACATTCTGCTGCGTTCCACCACCACGGGAAGGTTCGAAGGCAGGAGCCCACGACCACGGCGATGCTCTGATGGGTTCCACCACAACGCGGACGTTCGAAGGCAGTGGGCCACCACCATGGGGACGTTCTGTTGGGTTCCGCCTTCGCCGGGACGTTTTAAGGCACAGGGGAACCGCCATTGTGACGTTCTGATGGGTTCCACCACCACAGGGACTTTCTAAGGCAACGGGTCACAACCACAGGGACATTCTGATGGGTTCCACCACCACAGGGAGGTTCGAAGGCAGGGGCCCACCACCATGGTGATGTTCTGATGGGTTCCACCACCACGCGGAGGTTCTAAAGGCGCAGGGGAACCGCGACGGTGATGTTCTGATGGGTTTCACCACCAAGGGGAGGTTCTAAGGCGGGGGGCCACTGCCACGGGGACGTTCTGATGTGTTTCTCTGCCACGGGGAAGTTCTAAGGGAACGTGCCACCACGACAAAGACGTTTTGCTTGTTTCCAACACAACGGGCATGTTCTAAAGGCATGGGGCCATCGCCACTAGGACATTTTGATGGGTTCCACCGCCACACGGAGGTTCCAAGGCCTGGGGCTAAAATCGTGGAGATGTTCTGCTTTGTTCCACCACCACGGGTAGATTTGAAGGAGTGGGGCTACTAGCACGGGGACATTCTGATGGGTTCCACCACAACGGAGAGGTTATAAGCCACGGGACCACCACCATGGGGACGTTCTGCTTGGTTCCACAGCCACGGGGAGGTTCGAAGGAATGGGACCACACCCACGGTGACGTTCTGATGCGTTTCACCACCGCAGGGTCATTCTAAGGCAGGGGGCCACCACGACGGGGACGTTCTGATGGGTTCCACCACAACTGGGAGGTCTGCAGGCGTGGGACCACAACCACGGTGACGTTCTGATGGCTTTTGCTTACATGGGGAGCTTCTAAGGCGTGGGGCCACCATCACGGCGAGATTGTAAGGCATGGGACCACCGCCACGGGAACGTTCTGCTAAGTTCCACCACCACGGGGAGCGTTCGAAGGCGTGGGACCACGACCACGGTGACATTCTGATGGGTTCCACCACCACGGGGAGGTGCGAAGGCGTGGGGAAACCGCCACGGGGACGTTCTGCTGGGTTCCACCACCACGGGGATGTTCTAAGGCACGGGGCCACCTCCACGGGGACGTTCTGCTTGTTTCTGCAACCATGGGGAGGTTCGAAGGAATGGGACCACACCCACGGTGACGTTCTGATGGGTTCCAGCCCCACGGGGAGGTTCTAATGCGTGTGGCCACTGCCACGGGGACGTTCTGATGGCTTCCAGCCCCAAGGGGAAGTTCGAAGGCGTGGGGCCACCAGTGTGGGGACGTTCTGATGGGTTCCACTGCCACAGGGAGGTTCGAAGGCGTGGGACCACTGCCACGGTAACGTTCTGCTGGGTTCCACCACCACGGGGTGGTTCGAAGGCTTGTGATGACCACCACACTGACGTGTTGCTGGGTTCCACTATCACGGAGAGCTTGTAAGGCATGGCGCCACCGCCACGGGGACGTTCTGCTAAGTTCCACCACAACGGGGAGGTTCGAAGGCATGGGACCACTACCACGGTAACGTTCTAATGGCTTCCACTTACATGGGGAGCTTCTAAGGCGTGGGGCCACCATCACGGAGAGACTCTAAGGCATGGGGCCACTGCCACGGCGATGTTCTGCTAAGATCCACCACCACGGGGAGGTTCGGAGACGTGTGATCACCACCATGGTGACATTCTTACGGGTTTCACCACCACGGGGAGGTTCCAAGGAGTGGAGCCACAACCACGGCGATGTTCTCATGGGTTCCACCACCATGAGGTGGTTGTATGGTACGGAGCAACCTCCACGGGGAGTTTCTGATGGGTTCCACCACCACGGGAAGGTTTGAAGGCATGGGCCCACCGCCACAGGGATGTCCTGATGGGTTCCACCACCACGGGAAGGTTTGAAGGCATGGGCCCACCGCCATAGGGATGTCCTGAGGGGTTCCACTGCCACAGGGAGGTTCTAAGGCAACGGGTCACCACGACGGGGACTTTCTCCTGGGTTCCACCACCACGGGGACCTTCTAAGGCGTGGGGCCACCACCACGGGGACATTCTGATGGGTTCCACCGCCACGGGGAGGTTCGAAGGCGTGGGGCCCACCACCATGGCGATGTTCTGATGAGTTCCACTACCACGGGGAGGTTCTAAAGGCGCAGGGGAACCGCGACGGTGACGTTCTGATGTGTTTCACCACCACAGGGACGTTCGAAGGCACGGGGCCACCACCACGGCGACATTCTGATGGGTTCTACCGCCACATGGAGGTTCCAAGGCTTGGGGCCATTAGCACGTGGACATTCTGATGAGTTCCACCACCAGGGGGACGTTCGAAGGCAATGGGCCACCACCACGGGGACATTCTCATGGGTTCCACCACCACGTGGAGAGTCTAAGACATGGGGCCACCGCCACGGGGACATTCTGCTGCGTTCCACCACCACGGGAAGGTTCGAAGGCAGGAGCCCACGACCACGGCGATGCTCTGATGGGTTCCACCACAACGCGGACGTTCGAAGGCAGTGGGCCACCACCATGGGGACGTTCTGTTGGGTTCCGCCTTCGCCGGGACGTTTTAAGGCACAGGGGAACCGCCATTGTGACGTTCTGATGGGTTCCACCACCACAGGGACTTTCTAAGGCAACGGGTCACAACCACAGGGACATTCTGATGGGTTCCACCACCACAGGGAGGTTCGAAGGCAGGGGCCCACCACCATGGTGATGTTCTGATGGGTTCCACCACCACGCGGAGGTTCTAAAGGCGCAGGGGAACCGCGACGGTGATGTTCTGATGGGTTTCACCACCAAGGGGAGGTTCTAAGGCGGGGGGCCACTGCCACGGGGACGTTCTGATGTGTTTCTCTGCCACGGGGAAGTTCTAAGGGAACGTGCCACCACGACAAAGACGTTTTGCTTGTTTCCAACACAACGGGCATGTTCTAAAGGCATGGGGCCATCGCCACTAGGACATTTTGATGGGTTCCACCGCCACACGGAGGTTCCAAGGCCTGGGGCTAAAATCGTGGAGATGTTCTGCTTTGTTCCACCACCACGGGTAGATTGGAAGGAGTGGGGCTACTAGCACGGGGACATTCTGATGGGTTCCACCACAACGGAGAGGTTATAAGCCACGGGACCACCACCATGGGGACGTTCTGCTTGGTTCCACAGCCACGGGGAGGTTCGAAGGAATGGGACCACACCCACGGTGACGTTCTGATGCGTTTCACCACCGCAGGGTCATTCTAAGGCAGGGGGCCACCACGACGGGGACGTTCTGATGGGTTCCACCACAACTGGGAGGTCTGCAGGCGTGGGACCACAACCACGGTGACGTTCTGATGGCTTTTGCTTACATGGGGAGCTTCTAAGGCGTGGGGCCACCATCACGGCGAGATTGTAAGGCATGGGACCACCGCCACGGGAACGTTCTGCTAAGTTCCACCACCACGGGGAGCGTTCGAAGGCGTGGGACCACGACCACGGTGACATTCTGATGGGTTCCACCACCACGGGGAGGTGCGAAGGCGTGGGGAAACCGCCACGGTGACGTTCTGCTGGGTTCCACCACCACGGGGATGTTCTAAGGCACGGGGCCACCTCCACGGGGACGTTCTGCTTGTTTCTGCAACCATGGGGAGGTTCGAAGGAATGGGACCACACCCACGGTGACGTTCTGATGGGTTCCAGCCCCACGGGGAGGTTCTAATGCGTGTGGCCACTGCCACGGGGACGTTCTGATGGCTTCCAGCCCCAAGGGGAAGTTCGAAGGCGTGGGGCCACCAGTGTGGGGACGTTCTGATGGGTTCCACTGCCACAGGGAGGTTCGAAGGCGTGGGACCACTGCCACGGTAACGTTCTGCTGGGTTCCACCACCACGGGGTGGTTCGAAGGCTTGTGATGACCACCACACTGACGTGTTGCTGGGTTCCACTATCACGGAGAGCTTGTAAGGCATGGCGCCACCGCCACGGGGACGTTCTGCTAAGTTCCACCACAACGGGGAGGTTCGAAGGCATGGGACCACTACCACGGTAACGTTCTAATGGCTTCCACTTACATGGGGAGCTTCTAAGGCGTGGGGCCACCATCACGGAGAGACTCTAAGGCATGGGGCCACTGCCACGGCGATGTTCTGCTAAGATCCACCACCACGGGGAGGTTCGGAGACGTGTGATCACCACCATGGTGACATTCTTACGGGTTTCACCACCACGGGGAGGTTCCAAGGAGTGGAGCCACAACCACGGCGATGTTCTCATGGGTTCCACCACCATGAGGTGGTTGTATGGTACGGAGCAACCTCCACGGGGAGTTTCTGATGGGTTCCACCACCACGGGAAGGTTTGAAGGCATGGGCCCACCGCCACAGGGATGTCCTGATGGGTTCCACCACCACGGGAAGGTTTGAAGGCATGGGCCCACTGCCATAGGGATGTCCTGAGGGGTTCCACCGCCACAGGGAGGTTCTAAGGCAACGGGTCACCACGACGGGGACTTTCTCCTGGGTTCCACCACCACGGGGACCTTCTAAGGCGTGGGGCCACCACCACGGGGACATTCTGATGGGTTCCACCGCCACGGGGAGGTTCGAAGGCGTGGGGCCCACCACCATGGCGATGTTCTGATGAGTTCCACTACCACGGGGAGGTTCTAAAGGCGCAGGGGAACCGCGACGGTGACGTTCTGATGTGTTTCACCACCACAGGGACGTTCGAAGGCACGGGGCCACCACCACGGCGACATTCTGATGGGTTCTACCGCCACATGGAGGTTCCAAGGCTTGGGGCCATTAGCACGTGGACATTCTGATGAGTTCCACCACCAGGGGGACGTTCGAAGGCAATGGGCCACCACCACGGGGACATTCTCATGGGTTCCACCACCACGTGGAGAGTCTAAGACATGGGGCCACCGCCACGGGGACATTCTGCTGCGTTCCACCACCACGGGAAGGTTCGAAGGCAGGAGCCCACGACCACGGCGATGCTCTGATGGGTTCCACCACAACGCGGACGTTCGAAGGCAGTGGGCCACCACCATGGGGACGTTCTGTTGGGTTCCGCCTTCGCCGGGACGTTTTAAGGCACAGGGGAACCGCCATTGTGACGTTCTGATGGGTTCCACCACCACAGGGACTTTCTAAGGCAACGGGTCACAACCACAGGGACATTCTGATGGGTTCCACCACCACAGGGAGGTTCGAAGGCAGGGGCCCACCACCATGGTGATGTTCTGATGGGTTCCACCACCACACGGAGGTTCTAAAGGCGCAGGGGAACCGCGACGGTGATGTTCTGATGGGTTTCACCACCAAGGGGAGGTTCTAAGGCGGGGGGCCACTGCCACGGGGACGTTCTGATGTGTTTCTCTGCCACGGGGAAGTTCTAAGGGAACGTGCCACCACGACAAAGACGTTTTGCTTGTTTCCAACACAACGGGCATGTTCTAAAGGCATGGGGCCATCGCCACTAGGACATTTTGATGGGTTCCACCGCCACACGGAGGTTCCAAGGCCTGGGGCTAAAATCGTGGAGATGTTCTGCTTTGTTCCACCACCACGGGTAGATTGGAAGGAGTGGGGCTACTAGCATGGGGACATTCTGATGGGTTCCACCACAACGGAGAGGTTATAAGCCACGGGACCACCACCATGGGGACGTTCTGCTTGGTTCCACAGCCACGGGGAGGTTCGAAGGAATGGGACCACCACCACGGTGACGGTCTGATGCGTTTCACCACCGCAGGGTCATTCTAAGGCAGGGGGCCACCACGACGGGGACGTTCTGATGGGTTCCACCACAACTGGGAGGTCTGCAGGCGTGGGACCACAACCACGGTGACGTTCTGATGGCTTTTGCTTACATGGGGAGCTTCTAAGGCGTGGGGCCACCATCACGGCGAGATTGTAAGGCATGGGACCACCGCCACGGGAACGTTCTGCTAAGTTCCACCACCACGGGGAGCGTTCGAAGGCGTGGGACCACGACCACGGTGACATTCTGATGGGTTCCACCACCACGGGGAGGTGCGAAGGCGTGGGGAAACCGCCACGGTGACGTTCTGCTGGGTTCCACCACCACGGGGATGTTCTAAGGCATGGGGCCACCTCCACGGGGACGTTCTGCTTGTTTCTGCAACCATGGGGAGGTTCGAAGGAATGGGACCACACCCACGGTGACGTTCTGATGGGTTCCAGCCCCACGGGGAGGTTCTAATGCGTGTGGCCACTGCCACGGGGACGTTCTGATGGCTTCCAGCCCCAAGGGGAAGTTCGAAGGCGTGGGGCCACCAGTGTGGGGACGTTCTGATGGGTTCCACTGCCACAGGGAGGTTCGAAGGCGTGGGACCACTGCCACGGTAACGTTCTGCTGGGTTCCACCACCACGGGGTGGTTCGAAGGCTTGTGATGACCACCACACTGACGTGTTGCTGGGTTCCACTATCACGGAGAGCTTGTAAGGCATGGCGCCACCGCCACGGGGACGTTCTGCTAAGTTCCACCACAACGGGGAGGTTCGAAGGCATGGGACCACTACCACGGTAACGTTCTAATGGCTTCCACTTACATGGGGAGCTTCTAAGGCGTGGGGCCACCATCACGGAGAGACTCTAAGGCATGGGGCCACTGCCACGGCGATGTTCTGCTAAGATCCACCACCACGGGGAGGTTCGGAGACGTGTGATCACCACCATGGTGACATTCTTACGGGTTTCACCACCACGGGGAGGTTCCAAGGAGTGGAGCCACAACCACAGCGATGTTCTCATGGGTTCCACCACCATGAGGTGGTTGTATGGTACGGAGCAACCTCCACGGGGAGTTTCTGATGGGTTCCACCACCACGGGAAGGTTTGAAGGCATGGGCCCACCGCCACAGGGATGTCCTGATGGGTTCCACCACCACGGGAAGGTTTGAAGGCATGGGCCCACCGCCACAGGGATGTCCTGATGGGTTCCACCACCACGGGAAGGTTTGAAGGCATGGGCCCACCGCCATAGGGATGTCCTGAGGGGTTCCACCGCCACAGGGAGGTTCTAAGGCAACGGGTCACCACGACGGGGACTTTCTCCTGGGTTCCACCACCACGGGGACCTTCTAAGGCGTGGGGCCACCACCACGGGGACATTCTGATGGGTTCCACCGCCACGGGGAGGTTCGAAGGCGTGGGGCCCACCACCATGGCGATGTTCTGATGAGTTCCACTACCACGGGGAGGTTCTAAAGGCGCAGGGGAACCGCGACGGTGACGTTCTGATGTGTTTCACCACCACAGGGACGTTCGAAGGCACGGGGCCACCACCACGGCGACATTCTGATGGGTTCTACCGCCACATGGAGGTTCCAAGGCTTGGGGCCATTAGCACGTGGACATTCTGATGAGTTCCACCACCAGGGGGACGTTCGAAGGCAATGGGCCACCACCACGGGGACATTCTCATGGGTTCCACCACCACGTGGAGAGTCTAAGACATGGGGCCACCGCCACGGGGACATTCTGCTGCGTTCCACCACCACGGGAAGGTTCGAAGGCAGGAGCCCACGACCACGGCGATGCTCTGATGGGTTCCACCACAACGCGGACGTTCGAAGGCAGTGGGCCACCACCATGGGGACGTTCTGTTGGGTTCCGCCTTCGCCGGGACGTTTTAAGGCACAGGGGAACCGCCATTGTGACGTTCTGATGGGTTCCACCACCACAGGGACTTTCTAAGGCAACGGGTCACAACCACAGGGACATTCTGATGGGTTCCACCACCACAGGGAGGTTCGAAGGCAGGGGCCCACCACCATGGTGATGTTCTGATGGGTTCCACCACCACGCGGAGGTTCTAAAGGCGCAGGGGAACCGCGACGGTGATGTTCTGATGGGTTTCACCACCAAGGGGAGGTTCTAAGGCGGGGGGCCACTGCCACGGGGACGTTCTGATGTGTTTCTCTGCCACGGGGAAGTTCTAAGGGAACGTGCCACCACGACAAAGACGTTTTGCTTGTTTCCAACACAACGGGCATGTTCTAAAGGCATGGGGCCATCGCCACTAGGACATTTTGATGGGTTCCACCGCCACACGGAGGTTCCAAGGCCTGGGGCTAAAATCGTGGAGATGTTCTGCTTTGTTCCACCACCACGGGTAGATTGGAAGGAGTGGGGCTACTAGCACGGGGACATTCTGATGGGTTCCACCACAACGGAGAGGTTATAAGCCACGGGACCACCACCATGGGGACGTTCTGCTTGGTTCCACAGCCACGGGGAGGTTCGAAGGAATGGGACCACCACCACGGTGACGTTCTGATGCGTTTCACCACCGCAGGGTCATTCTAAGGCAGGGGGCCACCACGACGGGGACGTTCTGATGGGTTCCACCACAACTGGGAGGTCTGCAGGCGTGGGACCACAACCACGGTGACGTTCTGATGGCTTTTGCTTACATGGGGAGCTTCTAAGGCGTGGGGCCACCATCACGGCGAGATTGTAAGGCATGGGACCACCGCCACGGGAACGTTCTGCTAAGTTCCACCACCACGGGGAGCGTTCGAAGGCGTGGGACCACGACCACGGTGACATTCTGATGGGTTCCACCACCACGGGGAGGTGCGAAGGCGTGGGGAAACCGCCACGGTGACGTTCTGCTGGGTTCCACCACCACGGGGATGTTCTAAGGCACGGGGCCACCTCCACGGGGACGTTCTGCTTGTTTCTGCAACCATGGGGAGGTTCGAAGGAATGGGACCACACCCACGGTGACGTTCTGATGGGTTCCAGCCCCACGGGGAGGTTCTAATGCGTGTGGCCACTGCCACGGGGACGTTCTGATGGCTTCCAGCCCCAAGGGGAAGTTCGAAGGCGTGGGGCCACCAGTGTGGGGACGTTCTGATGGGTTCCACTGCCACAGGGAGGTTCGAAGGCGTGGGACCACTGCCACGGTAACGTTCTGCTGGGTTCCAACACCACGGGGTGGTTCGAAGGCTTGTGATGACCACCACACTGACGTGTTGCTGGGTTCCACTATCACGGAGAGCTTGTAAGGCATGGCGCCACCGCCACGGGGACGTTCTGCTAAGTTCCACCACAACGGGGAGGTTCGAAGGCATGGGACCACTACCACGGTAACGTTCTAATGGCTTCCACTTACATGGGGAGCTTCTAAGGCGTGGGGCCACCATCACGGAGAGACTCTAAGGCATGGGGCCACTGCCACGGCGATGTTCTGCTAAGATCCACCACCACGGGGAGGTTCGGAGACGTGTGATCACCACCATGGTGACATTCTTACGGGTTTCACCACCACGGGGAGGTTCCAAGGAGTGGAGCCACAACCACGGCGATGTTCTCATGGGTTCCACCACCATGAGGTGGTTGTATGGTACGGAGCAACCTCCACGGGGAGTTTCTGATGGGTTCCACCACCACGGGAAGGTTTGAAGGCATGGGCCCACCGCCACAGGGATGTCCTGATGGGTTCCACCACCACGGGAAGGTTTGAAGGCATGGGCCCACCGCCATAGGGATGTCCTGAGGGGTTCCACTGCCACAGGGAGGTTCTAAGGCAACGGGTCACCACGACGGGGACTTTCTCCTGGGTTCCACCACCACGGGGACCTTCTAAGGCGTGGGGCCACCACCACGGGGACATTCTGATGGGTTCCACCGCCACGGGGAGGTTCGAAGGCGTGGGGCCCACCACCATGGCGATGTTCTGATGAGTTCCACTACCACGGGGAGGTTCTAAAGGCGCAGGGGAACCGCGACGGTGACGTTCTGATGTGTTTCACCACCACAGGGACGTTCGAAGGCACGGGGCCACCACCACGGCGACATTCTGATGGGTTCTACCGCCACATGGAGGTTCCAAGGCTTGGGGCCATTAGCACGTGGACATTCTGATGAGTTCCACCACCAGGGGGACGTTCGAAGGCAATGGGCCACCACCACGGGGACATTCTCATGGGTTCCACCACCACGTGGAGAGTCTAAGACATGGGGCCACCGCCACGGGGACATTCTGCTGCGTTCCACCACCACGGGAAGGTTCGAAGGCAGGAGCCCACGACCACGGCGATGCTCTGATGGGTTCCACCACAACGCGGACGTTCGAAGGCAGTGGGCCACCACCATGGGGACGTTCTGTTGGGTTCCGCCTTCGCCGGGACGTTTTAAGGCACAGGGGAACCGCCATTGTGACGTTCTGATGGGTTCCACCACCACAGGGACTTTCTAAGGCAACGGGTCACAACCACAGGGACATTCTGATGGGTTCCACCACCACAGGGAGGTTCGAAGGCAGGGGCCCACCACCATGGTGATGTTCTGATGGGTTCCACCACCACGCGGAGGTTCTAAAGGCGCAGGGGAACCGCGACGGTGATGTTCTGATGGGTTTCACCACCAAGGGGAGGTTCTAAGGCGGGGGGCCACTGCCACGGGGACGTTCTGATGTGTTTCTCTGCCACGGGGAAGTTCTAAGGGAACGTGCCACCACGACAAAGACGTTTTGCTTGTTTCCAACACAACGGGCATGTTCTAAAGGCATGGGGCCATCGCCACTAGGACATTTTGATGGGTTCCACCGCCACACGGAGGTTCCAAGGCCTGGGGCTAAAATCGTGGAGATGTTCTGCTTTGTTCCACCACCACGGGTAGATTGGAAGGAGTGGGGCTACTAGCACGGGGACATTCTGATGGGTTCCACCACAACGGAGAGGTTATAAGCCACGGGACCACCACCATGGGGACGTTCTGCTTGGTTCCACAGCCACGGGGAGGTTCGAAGGAATGGGACCACACCCACGGTGACGTTCTGATGCGTTTCACCACCGCAGGGTCATTCTAAGGCAGGGGGCCACCACGACGGGGACGTTCTGATGGGTTCCACCACAACTGGGAGGTCTGCAGGCGTGGGACCACAACCACGGTGACGTTCTGATGGCTTTTGCTTACATGGGGAGCTTCTAAGGCGTGGGGCCACCATCACGGCGAGATTGTAAGGCATGGGACCACCGCCACGGGAACGTTCTGCTAAGTTCCACCACCACGGGGAGCGTTCGAAGGCGTGGGACCACGACCACGGTGACATTCTGATGGGTTCCACCACCACGGGGAGGTGCGAAGGCGTGGGGAAACCGCCACGGTGACGTTCTGCTGGGTTCCACCACCACGGGGATGTTCTAAGGCACGGGGCCACCTCCACGGGGAAGTTCTGCTTGTTTCTGCAACCATGGGGAGGTTCGAAGGAATGGGACCACACCCACGGTGACGTTCTGATGGGTTCCAGCCCCACGGGGAGGTTCTAATGCGTGTGGCCACTGCCACGGGGACGTTCTGATGGCTTCCAGCCCCAAGGGGAAGTTCGAAGGCGTGGGGCCACCAGTGTGGGGACGTTCTGATGGGTTCCACTGCCACAGGGAGGTTCGAAGGCGTGGGACCACTGCCACGGTAACGTTCTGCTGGGTTCCACCACCACGGGGTGGTTCGAAGGCTTGTGATGACCACCACACTGACGTGTTGCTGGGTTCCACTATCACGGAGAGCTTGTAAGGCATGGCGCCACCGCCATGGGGACGTTCTGCTAAGTTCCACCACAACGGGGAGGTTCGAAGGCATGGGACCACTACCACGGTAACGTTCTAATGGCTTCCACTTACATGGGGAGCTTCTAAGGCGTGGGGCCACCATCACGGAGAGACTCTAAGGCATGGGGCCACTGCCACGGCGATGTTCTGCTAAGATCCACCACCACGGGGAGGTTCGGAGACGTGTGATCACCACCATGGTGACATTCTTATGGGTTTCACCACCACGGGGAGGTTCCAAGGAGTGGAGCCACAACCACGGCGATGTTCTCATGGGTTCCACCACCATGAGGTGGTTGTATGGTACGGAGCAACCTCCACGGGGAGTTTCTGATGGGTTCCACCACCACGGGAAGGTTTGAAGGCATGGGCCCACCGCCACAGGGATGTCCTGATGGGTTCCACCACCACGGGAAGGTTTGAAGGCATGGGCCCACCGCCATAGGGATGTCCTGAGGGGTTCCACCGCCACAGGGAGGTTCTAAGGCAACGGGTCACCACGACGGGGACTTTCTCCTGGGTTCCACCACCACGGGGACCTTCTAAGGCGTGGGGCCACCACCACGGGGACATTCTGATGGGTTCCACCGCCACGGGGAGGTTCGAAGGCGTGGGGCCCACCACCATGGCGATGTTCTGATGAGTTCCACTACCACGGGGAGGTTCTAAAGGCGCAGGGGAACCGCGACGGTGACGTTCTGATGTGTTTCACCACCACAGGGACGTTCGAAGGCACGGGGCCACCACCACGGCGACATTCTGATGGGTTCTACCGCCACATGGAGGTTCCAAGGCTTGGGGCCATTAGCACGTGGACATTCTGATGAGTTCCACCACCAGGGGGACGTTCGAAGGCAATGGGCCACCACCACGGGGACATTCTCATGGGTTCCACCACCACGTGGAGAGTCTAAGACATGGGGCCACCGCCACGGGGACATTCTGCTGCGTTCCACCACCACGGGAAGGTTCGAAGGCAGGAGCCCACGACCACGGCGATGCTCTGATGGGTTCCACCACAACGCGGACGTTCGAAGGCAGTGGGCCACCACCATGGGGACGTTCTGTTGGGTTCCGCCTTCGCCGGGACGTTTTAAGGCACAGGGGAACCGCCATTGTGACGTTCTGATGGGTTCCACCACCACAGGGACTTTCTAAGGCAACGGGTCACAACCACAGGGACATTCTGATGGGTTCCACCACCACAGGGAGGTTCGAAGGCAGGGGCCCACCACCATGGTGATGTTCTGATGGGTTCCACCACCACGCGGAGGTTCTAAAGGCGCAGGGGAACCGCGACGGTGATGTTCTGATGGGTTTCACCACCAAGGGGAGGTTCTAAGGCGGGGGGCCACTGCCACGGGGACGTTCTGATGTGTTTCTCTGCCACGGGGAAGTTCTAAGGGAACGTGCCACCACGACAAAGACGTTTTGCTTGTTTCCAACACAACGGGCATGTTCTAAAGGCATGGGGCCATCGCCACTAGGACATTTTGATGGGTTCCACCGCCACACGGAGGTTCCAAGGCCTGGGGCTAAAATCGTGGAGATGTTCTGCTTTGTTCCACCACCACGGGTAGATTGGAAGGAGTGGGGCTACTAGCACGGGGACATTCTGATGGGTTCCACCACAACGGAGAGGTTATAAGCCACGGGACCACCACCATGGGGACGTTCTGCTTGGTTCCACAGCCACGGGGAGGTTCGAAGGAATGGGACCACACCCACGGTGACGTTCTGATGCGTTTCACCACCGCAGGGTCATTCTAAGGCAGGGGGCCACCACGACGGGGACGTTCTGATGGGTTCCACCACAACTGGGAGGTCTGCAGGCGTGGGACCACAACCACGGTGACGTTCTGATGGCTTTTGCTTACATGGGGAGCTTCTAAGGCGTGGGGCCACCATCACGGCGAGATTGTAAGGCATGGGACCACCGCCACGGGAACGTTCTGCTAAGTTCCACCACCACGGGGAGCGTTCGAAGGCGTGGGACTACGACCACGGTGACATTCTGATGGGTTCCACCACCACGGGGAGGTGCGAAGGCGTGGGGAAACCGCCACGGTGACGTTCTGCTGGGTTCCACCACCACGGGGATGTTCTAAGGCACGGGGCCACCTCCACGGGGACGTTCTGCTTGTTTCTGCAACCATGGGGAGGTTCGAAGGAATGGGACCACACCCACGGTGACGTTCTGATGGGTTCCAGCCCCACGGGGAGGTTCTAATGCGTGTGGCC
The DNA here is from genome assembly GCF_965183815.1 of Platalea leucorodia. Lineage (NCBI taxonomy): Eukaryota > Metazoa > Chordata > Aves > Pelecaniformes > Threskiornithidae > Platalea > Platalea leucorodia. Next base: position 245,703 of record NW_028121406.1, read on the forward strand.
ACTGCCACGGGGACGTTCTGATGGCTTCCAGCCCCAAGGGGAAGTTCGAAGGCGTGGGGCCACCAGTGTGGGGACGTTCTGATGGGTTCCACTGCCACAGGGAGGTTCGAAGGCGTGGGACCACTGCCACGGTAACGTTCTGCTGGGTTCCACCACCACGGGGTGGTTCGAAGGCTTGTGATGACCACCACACTGACGTGTTGCTGGGTTCCACTATCACGGAGAGCTTGTAAGGCATGGCGCCACCGCCACGGGGACGTTCTGCTAAGTTCCACCACAACGGGGAGGTTCGAAGGCATGGGACCACTACCACGGTAACGTTCTAATGGCTTCCACTTACATGGGGAGCTTCTAAGGCGTGGGGCCACCATCACGGAGAGACTCTAAGGCATGGGGCCACTGCCACGGCGATGTTCTGCTAAGATCCACCACCACGGGGAGGTTCGGAGACGTGTGATCACCACCATGGTGACATTCTTATGGGTTTCACCACCACGGGGAGGTTCCAAGGAGTGGAGCCACAACCACGGCGATGTTCTCATGGGTTCCACCACCATGAGGTGGTTGTATGGTACGGAGCAACCTCCACGGGGAGTTTCTGATGGGTTCCACCACCACGGGAAGGTTTGAAGGCATGGGCCCACCGCCACAGGGATGTCCTGAGGGGTTCCACCGCCACAGGGAGGTTCTAAGGCAACGGGTCACCACGACGGGGACTTTCTCCTGGGTTCCACCACCACGGGGACCTTCTAAGGCGTGGGGCCACCACCACGGGGACATTCTGATGGGTTCCACCGCCACGGGGAGGTTCGAAGGCGTGGGGCCCACCACCATGGCGATGTTCTGATGAGTTCCACTACCACGGGGAGGTTCTAAAGGCGCAGGGGAACCGCGACGGTGACGTTCTGATGTGTTTCACCACCACAGGGACGTTCGAAGGCACGGGGCCACCACCACGGCGACATTCTGATGGGTTCTACCGCCACATGGAGGTTCCAAGGCTTGGGGCCATTAGCACGTGGACATTCTGATGAGTTCCACCACCAGGGGGACGTTCGAAGGCAATGGGCCACCACCACGGGGACATTCTCATGGGTTCCACCACCACGTGGAGAGTCTAAGACATGGGGCCACCGCCACGGGGACATTCTGCTGCGTTCCACCACCACGGGAAGGTTCGAAGGCAGGAGCCCACGACCACGGCGATGCTCTGATGGGTTCCACCACAACGCGGACGTTCGAAGGCAGTGGGCCACCACCATGGGGACGTTCTGTTGGGTTCCGCCTTCGCCGGGACGTTTTAAGGCACAGGGGAACCGCCATTGTGACATTCTGATGGGTTCCACCACCACAGGGACTTTCTAAGGCAACGGGTCACAACCACAGGGACATTCTGATGGGTTCCACCACCACAGGGAGGTTCGAAGGCAGGGGCCCACCACCATGGTGATGTTCTGATGGGTTCCACCACCACGCGGAGGTTCTAAAGGCGCAGGGGAACCGCGACGGTGATGTTCTGATGGGTTTCACCACCAAGGGGAGGTTCTAAGGCGGGGGGCCACTGCCACGGGGATGTTCTGATGTGTTTCTCTGCCACGGGGAAGTTCTAAGGGAACGTGCCACCACGACAAAGACGTTTTGCTTGTTTCCAACACAACGGGCATGTTCTAAAGGCATGGGGCCATCGCCACTAGGACATTTTGATGGGTTCCACCGCCACACGGAGGTTCCAAGGCCTGGGGCTAAAATCGTGGAGATGTTCTGCTTTGTTCCACCACCACGGGTAGATTGGAAGGAGTGGGGCTACTAGCACGGGGACATTCTGGTGGGTTCCACCACAACGGAGAGGTTATAAGCCACGGGACCACCACCATGGGGACGTTCTGCTTGGTTCCACAGCCACGGGGAGGTTCGAAGGAATGGGACCACCACCACGGTGACGTTCTGATGCGTTTCACCACCGCAGGGTCATTCTAAGGCAGGGGGCCACCACGACGGGGACGTTCTGATGGGTTCCACCACAACTGGGAGGTCTGCAGGCGTGGGACCACAACCACGGTGACGTTCTGATGGCTTTTGCTTACATGGGGAGCTTCTAAGGCGTGGGGCCACCATCACGGCGAGATTGTAAGGCATGGGACCACCGCCACGGGAACGTTCTGCTAAGTTCCACCACCACGGGGAGCGTTCGAAGGCGTGGGACCACGACCACGGTGACATTCTGATGGGTTCCACCACCACGGGGAGGTGCGAAGGCGTGGGGAAACCGCCACGGGGACGTTCTGCTGGGTTCCACCACCACGGGGATGTTCTAAGGCACGGGGCCACCTCCACGGGGACGTTCTGCTGGTTTCTGCAACCATGGGGAGGTTCGAAGGAATGGGACCACACCCACGGTGACGTTCTGATGGGTTCCACCACCACGGGGAGGTTCTAATGCGTGTGGCCACTGCCACGGGGACGTTCTGATGGCTTCCAGCCCCAAGGGGAAGTTCGAAGGCGTGGGGCCACCAGTGTGGGGACGTTCTGATGGGTTCCACTGCCACAGGGAGGTTCGAAGGCGTGGGACCACTGCCACGGTAACGTTCTGCTGGGTTCCACCACCACGGGGTGGTTCGAAGGCTTGTGATGACCACCACACTGACGTGTTGCTGGGTTCCACTATCACGGAGAGCTTGTAAGGCATGGCGCCACCGCCACGGGGACGTTCTGCTAAGTTCCACCACAACGGGGAGGTTCGAAGGCATGGGACCACTACCACGGTAACGTTCTAATGGCTTCCACTTACATGGGGAGCTTCTAAGGCGTGGGGCCACCATCACGGAGAGACTCTAAGGCATGGGGCCACTGCCACGGCGATGTTCTGCTAAGATCCACCACCACGGGGAGGTTCGGAGACGTGTGATCACCACCATGGTGACATTCTTACGGGTTTCACCACCACGGGGAGGTTCCAAGGAGTGGAGCCACAACCACGGCGATGTTCTCATGGGTTCCACCACCATGAGGTGGTTGTATGGTACGGAGCAACCTCCACGGGGAGTTTCTGATGGGTTCCACCACCACGGGAAGGTTTGAAGGCATGGGCCCACCGCCACAGGGATGTCCTGATGGGTTCCACCACCACGGGAAGGTTTGAAGGCATGGGCCCACCGCCATAGGGATGTCCTGAGGGGTTCCACCGCCACAGGGAGGTTCTAAGGCAACGGGTCACCACGACGGGGACTTTCTCCTGGGTTCCACCACCACGGGGACCTTCTAAGGCGTGGGGCCACCACCACGGGGACATTCTGATGGGTTCCACCGCCACGGGGAGGTTCGAAGGCGTGGGGCCCACCACCATGGCGATGTTCTGATGAGTTCCACTACCACGGGGAGGTTCTAAAGGCGCAGGGGAACCGCGACGGTGACGTTCTGATGTGTTTCACCACCACAGGGACGTTCGAAGGCACGGGGCCACCACCACGGCGACATTCTGATGGGTTCTACCGCCACATGGAGGTTCCAAGGCTTGGGGCCATTAGCACGTGGACATTCTGATGAGTTCCACCACCAGGGGGACGTTCGAAGGCAATGGGCCACCACCACGGGGACATTCTCATGGGTTCCACCACCACGTGGAGAGTCTAAGACATGGGGCCACCGCCACGGGGACATTCTGCTGCGTTCCACCACCACGGGAAGGTTCGAAGGCAGGAGCCCACGACCACGGCGATGCTCTGATGGGTTCCACCACAACGCGGACGTTCGAAGGCAGTGGGCCACCACCATGGGGACGTTCTGTTGGGTTCCGCCTTCGCCGGGACGTTTTAAGGCACAGGGGAACCGCCATTGTGACGTTCTGATGGGTTCCACCACCACAGGGACTTTCTAAGGCAACGGGTCACAACCACAGGGACATTCTGATGGGTTCCACCACCACAGGGAGGTTCGAAGGCAGGGGCCCACCACCATGGTGATGTTCTGATGGGTTCCACCACCACGCGGAGGTTCTAAAGGCGCAGGGGAACCGCGACGGTGATGTTCTGATGGGTTTCACCACCAAGGGGAGGTTCTAAGGCGGGGGGCCACTGCCACGGGGACGTTCTGATGTGTTTCTCTGCCACGGGGAAGTTCTAAGGGAACGTGCCACCACGACAAAGACGTTTTGCTTGTTTCCAACACAACGGGCATGTTCTAAAGGCATGGGGCCATCGCCACTAGGACATTTTGATGGGTTCCACCGCCACACGGAGGTTCCAAGGCCTGGGGCTAAAATCGTGGAGATGTTCTGCTTTGTTCCACCACCACGGGTAGATTGGAAGGAGTGGGGCTACTAGCACGGGGACATTCTGATGGGTTCCACCACAACGGAGAGGTTATAAGCCACGGGACCACCACCATGGGGACGTTCTGCTTGGTTCCACAGCCACGGGGAGGTTCGAAGGAATGGGACCACACCCACGGTGACGTTCTGATGCGTTTCACCACCGCAGGGTCATTCTAAGGCAGGGGGCCACCACGACGGGGACGTTCTGATGGGTTCCACCACAACTGGGAGGTCTGCAGGCGTGGGACCACAACCACGGTGACGTTCTGATGGCTTTTGCTTACATGGGGAGCTTCTAAGGCGTGGGGCCACCATCACGGCGAGATTGTAAGGCATGGGACCACCGCCACGGGAACGTTCTGCTAAGTTCCACCACCACGGGGAGCGTTCGAAGGCGTGGGACTACGACCACGGTGACATTCTGATGGGTTCCACCACCACGGGGAGGTGCGAAGGCGTGGGGAAACCGCCACGGTGACGTTCTGCTGGGTTCCACCACCACGGGGATGTTCTAAGGCACGGGGCCACCTCCACGGGGACGTTCTGCTTGTTTCTGCAACCATGGGGAGGTTCGAAGGAATGGGACCACACCCACGGTGACGTTCTGATGGGTTCCAGCCCCACGGGGAGGTTCTAATGCGTGTGGCCACTGCCACGGGGACGTTCTGATGGCTTCCAGCCCCAAGGGGAAGTTCGAAGGCGTGGGGCCACCAGTGTGGGGACGTTCTGATGGGTTCCACTGCCACAGGGAGGTTCGAAGGCGTGGGACCACTGCCACGGTAACGTTCTGCTGGGTTCCACCACCACGGGGTGGTTCGAAGGCTTGTGATGACCACCACACTGACGTGTTGCTGGGTTCCACTATCACGGAGAGCTTGTAAGGCATGGCGCCACCGCCACGGGGACGTTCTGCTAAGTTCCACCACAACGGGGAGGTTCGAAGGCATGGGACCACTACCACGGTAACGTTCTAATGGCTTCCACTTACATGGGGAGCTTCTAAGGCGTGGGGCCACCATCACGGAGAGACTCTAAGGCATGGGGCCACTGCCACGGCGATGTTCTGCTAAGATCCACCACCACGGGGAGGTTCGGAGACGTGTGATCACCACCATGGTGACATTCTTATGGGTTTCACCACCACGGGGAGGTTCCAAGGAGTGGAGCCACAACCACGGCGATGTTCTCATGGGTTCCACCACCATGAGGTGGTTGTATGGTACGGAGCAACCTCCACGGGGAGTTTCTGATGGGTTCCACCACCACGGGAAGGTTTGAAGGCATGGGCCCACCGCCACAGGGATGTCCTGAGGGGTTCCACCGCCACAGGGAGGTTCTAAGGCAACGGGTCACCACGACGGGGACTTTCTCCTGGGTTCCACCACCACGGGGACCTTCTAAGGCGTGGGGCCACCACCACGGGGACATTCTGATGGGTTCCACCACCACGGGGAGGTTCGAAGGCGTGGGGCCCACCACCATGGCGATGTTCTGATGAGTTCCACTACCACGGGGAGGTTCTAAAGGCGCAGGGGAACCTCGACGGTGACGTTCTGATGTGTTTCACCACCACAGGGACGTTCGAAGGCACGGGGCCACCACCACGGCGACATTCTGATGGGTTCTACCGCCACATGGAGGTTCCAAGGCTTGGGGCCATTAGCACGTGGACATTCTGATGAGTTCCACCACCAGGGGGACGTTCGAAGGCAATGGGCCACCACCACGGGGACATTCTCATGGGTTCCACCACCACGTGGAGAGTCTAAGACATGGGGCCACCGCCACGGGGACATTCTGCTGCGTTCCACCACCACGGGAAGGTTCGAAGGCAGGAGCCCACGACCACGGCGATGCTCTGATGGGTTCCACCACAACGCGGACGTTCGAAGGCAGTGGGCCACCACCATGGGGACGTTCTGTTGGGTTCCGCCTTCGCCGGGACGTTTTAAGGCACAGGGGAACCGCCATTGTGACGTTCTGATGGGTTCCACCACCACAGGGACTTTCTAAGGCAACGGGTCACAACCACAGGGACATTCTGATGGGTTCCACCACCACAGGGAGGTTCGAAGGCAGGGGCCCACCACCATGGTGATGTTCTGATGGGTTCCACCACCACGCGGAGGTTCTAAAGGCGCAGGGGAACCGCGACGGTGATGTTCTGATGGGTTTCACCACCAAGGGGAGGTTCTAAGGCGGGGGGCCACTGCCACGGGGACGTTCTGATGTGTTTCTCTGCCACGGGGAAGTTCTAAGGGAACGTGCCACCACGACAAAGACGTTTTGCTTGTTTCCAACACAACGGGCATGTTCTAAAGGCATGGGGCCATCGCCACTAGGACATTTTGATGGGTTCCACCGCCACACGGAGGTTCCAAGGCCTGGGGCTAAAATCGTGGAGATGTTCTGCTTTGTTCCACCACCACGGGTAGATTGGAAGGAGTGGGGCTACTAGCACGGGGACATTCTGATGGGTTCCACCACAACGGAGAGGTTATAAGCCACGGGACCACCACCATGGGGACGTTCTGCTTGGTTCCACAGCCACGGGGAGGTTCGAAGGAATGGGACCACCACCACGGTGACGTTCTGATGCGTTTCACCACCGCAGGGTCATTCTAAGGCAGGGGGCCACCACGACGGGGACGTTCTGATGGGTTCCACCACAACTGGGAGGTCTGCAGGCGTGGGACCACAACCACGGTGACGTTCTGATGGCTTTTGCTTACATGGGGAGCTTCTAAGGCGTGGGGCCACCATCACGGCGAGATTGTAAGGCATGGGACCACCGCCACGGGAACGTTCTGCTAAGTTCCACCACCACGGGGAGCGTTCGAAGGCGTGGGACCACGACCACGGTGACATTCTGATGGGTTCCACCACCACGGGGAGGTGCGAAGGCGTGGGGAAACCGCCACGGTGACGTTCTGCTGGGTTCCACCACCACGGGGATGTTCTAAGGCACGGGGCCACCTCCACGGGGACGTTCTGCTTGTTTCTGCAACCATGGGGAGGTTCGAAGGAATGGGACCACACCCACGGTGACGTTCTGATGGGTTCCAGCCCCACGGGGAGGTTCTAATGCGTGTGGCCACTGCCACGGGGACGTTCTGATGGCTTCCAGCCCCAAGGGGAAGTTCGAAGGCGTGGGGCCACCAGTGTGGGGACGTTCTGATGGGTTCCACTGCCACAGGGAGGTTCGAAGGCGTGGGACCACTGCCACGGTAACGTTCTGCTGGGTTCCACCACCACGGGGTGGTTCGAAGGCTTGTGATGACCACCACACTGACGTGTTGCTGGGTTCCACTATCACGGAGAGCTTGTAAGGCATGGCGCCACCGCCACGGGGACGTTCTGCTAAGTTCCACCACAACGGGGAGGTTCGAAGGCATGGGACCACTACCACGGTAACGTTCTAATGGCTTCCACTTACATGGGGAGCTTCTAAGGCGTGGGGCCACCATCACGGAGAGACTCTAAGGCATGGGGCCACTGCCACGGCGATGTTCTGCTAAGATCCACCACCACGGGGAGGTTCGGAGACGTGTGATCACCACCATGGTGACATTCTTATGGGTTTCACCACCACGGGGAGGTTCCAAGGAGTGGAGCCACAACCACGGCGATGTTCTCATGGGTTCCACCACCATGAGGTGGTTGTATGGTACGGAGCAACCTCCACGGGGAGTTTCTGATGGGTTCCACCACCACGGGAAGGTTTGAAGGCATGGGCCCACCGCCACAGGGATGTCCTGATGGGTTCCACCACCACGGGAAGGTTTGAAGGCATGGGCCCACCGCCATAGGGATGTCCTGAGGGGTTCCACCGCCACAGGGAGGTTCTAAGGCAACGGGTCACCACGACGGGGACTTTCTCCTGGGTTCCACCACCACGGGGACCTTCTAAGGCGTGGGGCCACCACCACGGGGACATTCTGATGGGTTCCACCGCCACGGGGAGGTTCGAAGGCGTGGGGCCCACCACCATGGCGATGTTCTGATGAGTTCCACTACCACGGGGAGGTTCTAAAGGCGCAGGGGAACCGCGACGGTGACGTTCTGATGTGTTTCACCACCACAGGGACGTTCGAAGGCACGGGGCCACCACCACGGCGACATTCTGATGGGTTCTACCGCCACATGGAGGTTCCAAGGCTTGGGGCCATTAGCACGTGGACATTCTGATGAGTTCCACCACCAGGGGGACGTTCGAAGGCAATGGGCCACCACCACGGGGACATTCTCATGGGTTCCACCACCACGTGGAGAGTCTAAGACATGGGGCCACCGCCACGGGGACATTCTGCTGCGTTCCACCACCACGGGAAGGTTCGAAGGCAGGAGCCCACGACCACGGCGATGCTCTGATGGGTTCCACCACAACGCGGACGTTCGAAGGCAGTGGGCCACCACCATGGGGACGTTCTGTTGGGTTCCGCCTTCGCCGGGACGTTTTAAGGCACAGGGGAACCACCATTGTGACGTTCTGATGGGTTCCACCACCACAGGGACTTTCTAAGGCAACGGGTCACAACCACAGGGACATTCTGATGGGTTCCACCACCACAGGGAGGTTCGAAGGCAGGGGCCCACCACCATGGTGATGTTCTGATGGGTTCCACCACCACGCGGAGGTTCTAAAGGCGCAGGGGAACCGCGACGGTGATGTTCTGATGGGTTTCACCACCAAGGGGAGGTTCTAAGGCGGGGGGCCACTGCCACGGGGACGTTCTGATGTGTTTCTCTGCCACGGGGAAGTTCTAAGGGAACGTGCCACCACGACAAAGACGTTTTGCTTGTTTCCAACACAACGGGCATGTTCTAAAGGCATGGGGCCATCGCCACTAGGACATTTTGATGGGTTCCACCGCCACACGGAGGTTCCAAGGCCTGGGGCTAAAATCGTGGAGATGTTCTGCTTTGTTCCACCACCACGGGTAGATTGGAAGGAGTGGGGCTACTAGCACGGGGACATTCTGATGGGTTCCACCACAACGGAGAGGTTATAAGCCACGGGACCACCACCATGGGGACGTTCTGCTTGGTTCCACAGCCACGGGGAGGTTCGAAGGAATGGGACCACCACCACGGTGACGTTCTGATGCGTTTCACCACCGCGGGGTCATTCTAAGGCAGGGGGCCACCACGACGGGGACGTTCTGATGGGTTCCACCACAACTGGGAGGTCTGCAGGCGTGGGACCACAACCACGGTGACGTTCTGATGGCTTTTGCTTACATGGGGAGCTTCTAAGGCGTGGGGCCACCATCACGGCGAGATTGTAAGGCATGGGACCACCGCCACGGGAACGTTCTGCTAAGTTCCACCACCACGGGGAGCGTTCGAAGGCGTGGGACCACGACCACGGTGACATTCTGATGGGTTCCACCACCACGGGGAGGTGCGAAGGCGTGGGGAAACCGCCACGGTGACGTTCTGCTGGGTTCCACCACCACGGGGATGTTCTAAGGCACGGGGCCACCTCCACGGGGACGTTCTGCTTGTTTCTGCAACCATGGGGAGGTTCGAAGGAATGGGACCACACCCACGGTGACGTTCTGATGGGTTCCACCACCACGGGGAGGTTCTAATGCGTGTGGCCACTGCCACGGGGACGTTCTGATGGCTTCCAGCCCCAAGGGGAAGTTCGAAGGCGTGGGGCCACCAGTGTGGGGACGTTCTGATGGGTTCCACTGCCACAGGGAGGTTCGAAGGCGTGGGACCACTGCCACGGTAACGTTCTGCTGGGTTCCACCACCACGGGGTGGTTCGAAGGCTTGTGATGACCACCACACTGACGTGTTGCTGGGTTCCACTATCACGGAGAGCTTGTAAGGCATGGCGCCACCGCCACGGGGACGTTCTGCTAAGTTCCACCACAACGGGGAGGTTCGAAGGCATGGGACCACTACCACGGTAACGTTCTAATGGCTTCCACTTACATGGGGAGCTTCTAAGGCGTGGGGCCACCATCACGGAGAGACTCTAAGGCATGGGGCCACTGCCACGGCGATGTTCTGCTAAGATCCACCACCACGGGGAGGTTCGGAGACGTGTGATCACCACCATGGTGACATTCTTATGGGTTTCACCACCACGGGGAGGTTCCAAGGAGTGGAGCCACAACCACGGCGATGTTCTCATGGGTTCCACCACCATGAGGTGGTTGTATGGTACGGAGCAACCTCCACGGGGAGTTTCTGATGGGTTCCACCACCACGGGAAGGTTTGAAGGCATGGGCCCACCGCCACAGGGATGTCCTGATGGGTTCCACCACCACGGGAAGGTTTGAAGGCATGGGCCCACCGCCATAGGGATGTCCTGAGGGGTTCCACCGCCACAGGGAGGTTCTAAGGCAACGGGTCACCATGACGGAGACTTTCTCCTGGGTTCCACCACCACGGGGACCTTCTAAGGCGTGGGGCCACCACCACGGGGACATTCTGATGGGTTCCACCGCCACGGGGAGGTTCGAAGGCGTGGGGCCCACCACCATGGCGATGTTCTGATGAGTTCCACTACCACGGGGAGGTTCTAAAGGCGCAGGGGAACCGCGACGGTGACGTTCTGATGTGTTTCACCACCACAGGGACGTTCGAAGGCACGGGGCCACCACCACGGCGACATTCTGATGGGTTCTACCGCCACATGGAGGTTCCAAGGCTTGGGGCCATTAGCACGTGGACATTCTGATGAGTTCCACCACCAGGGGGACGTTCGAAGGCAATGGGCCACCACCACGGGGACATTCTCATGGGTTCCACCACCACGTGGAGAGTCTAAGACATGGGGCCACCGCCACGGGGACATTCTGCTGCGTTCCACCACCACGGGAAGGTTCGAAGGCAGGAGCCCACGACCACGGCGATGCTCTGATGGGTTCCACCACAACGCGGACGTTCGAAGGCAGTGGGCCACCACCATGGGGACGTTCTGTTGGGTTCCGCCTTCGCCGGGACGTTTTAAGGCACAGGGGAACCGCCATTGTGACGTTCTGATGGGTTCCACCACCACAGGGACTTTCTAAGGCAACGGGTCACAACCACAGGGACATTCTGATGGGTTCCACCACCACAGGGAGGTTCGAAGGCAGGGGCCCACCACCATGGTGATGTTCTGATGGGTTCCACCACCACGCGGAGGTTCTAAAGGCGCAGGGGAACCGCGACGGTGATGTTCTGATGGGTTTCACCACCAAGGGGAGGTTCTAAGGCGGGGGGCCACTGCCACGGGGACGTTCTGATGTGTTTCTCTGCCACGGGGAAGTTCTAAGGGAACGTGCCACCACGACAAAGACGTTTTGCTTGTTTCCAACACAACGGGCATGTTCTAAAGGCATGGGGCCATCGCCACTAGGACATTTTGATGGGTTCCACCGCCACACGGAGGTTCCAAGGCCTGGGGCTAAAATCGTGGAGATGTTCTGCTTTGTTCCACCACCACGGGTAGATTGGAAGGAGTGGGGCTACTAGCACGGGGACATTCTGATGGGTTCCACCACAACGGAGAGGTTATAAGCCACGGGACCACCACCATGGGGACGTTCTGCTTGGTTCCACAGCCACGGGGAGGTTCGAAGGAATGGGACCACCACCACGGTGACGTTCTGATGCGTTTCACCACCGCAGGGTCATTCTAAGGCAGGGGGCCACCACGACGGGGACGTTCTGATGGGTTCCACCACAACTGGGAGGTCTGCAGGCGTGGGACCACAACCACGGTGACGTTCTGATGGCTTTTGCTTACATGGGGAGCTTCTAAGGCGTGGGGCCACCATCACGGCGAGATTGTAAGGCATGGGACCACCGCCACGGGAACGTTCTGCTAAGTTCCACCACCACGGGGAGCGTTCGAAGGCGTGGGACCACGACCACGGTGACATTCTGATGGGTTCCACCACCACGGGGAGGTGCGAAGGCATGGGGAAACCGCCACGGTGACGTTCTGCTGGGTTCCACCACCACGGGGATGTTCTAAGGCACGGGGCCACCTCCACGGGGACGTTCTGCTTGTTTCTGCAACCATGGGGAGGTTCGAAGGAATGGGACCACACCCACGGTGACGTTCTGATGGGTTCCACCACCACGGGGAGGTTCTAATGCGTGTGGCCACTGCCACGGGGACGTTCTGATGGCTTCCAGCCCCAAGGGGAAGTTCGAAGGCGTGGGGCCACCAGTGTGGGGACGTTCTGATGGGTTCCACTGCCACAGGGAGGTTCGAAGGCGTGGGACCACTGCCACGGTAACGTTCTGCTGGGTTCCACCACCACGGGGTGGTTCGAAGGCTTGTGATGACCACCACACTGACGTGTTGCTGGGTTCCACTATCACGGAGAGCTTGTAAGGCATGGCGCCACCGCCACGGGGACGTTCTGCTAAGTTCCACCACAACGGGGAGGTTCGAAGGCATGGGACCACTACCACGGTAACGTTCTAATGGCTTCCACTTACATGGGGAGCTTCTAAGGCGTGGGGCCACCATCACGGAGAGACTCTAAGGCATGGGGCCACTGCCACGGCGATGTTCTGCTAAGATCCACCACCACGGGGAGGTTCGGAGACGTGTGATCACCACCATGGTGACATTCTTACGGGTTTCACCACCACGGGGAGGTTCCAAGGAGTGGAGCCACAACCACGGCGATGTTCTCATGGGTTCCACCACCATGAGGTGGTTGTATGGTACGGAGCAACCTCCACGGGGAGTTTCTGATGGGTTCCACCACCACGGGAAGGTTTGAAGGCATGGGCCCACCGCCACAGGGATGTCCTGATGGGTTCCACCACCACGGGAAGGTTTGAAGGCATGGGCCCACCGCCATAGGGATGTCCTGAGGGGTTCCACCGCCACAGGGAGGTTCTAAGGCAACGGGTCACCATGACGGAGACTTTCTCCTGGGTTCCACCACCACGGGGACCTTCTAAGGCGTGGGGCCACCACCACGGGGACATTCTGATGGGTTCCACCGCCACGGGGAGGTTCGAAGGCGTGGGGCCCACCACCATGGCGATGTTCTGATGAGTTCCACTACCACGGGGAGGTTCTAAAGGCGCAGGGGAACCGCGACGGTGACGTTCTGATGTGTTTCACCACCACAGGGACGTTCGAAGGCACGGGGCCACCACCACGGCGACATTCTGATGGGTTCTACCGCCACATGGAGGTTCCAAGGCTTGGGGCCATTAGCACGTGGACATTCTGATGAGTTCCACCACCAGGGGGACGTTCGAAGGCAATGGGCCACCACCACGGGGACATTCTCATGGGTTCCACCACCACGTGGAGAGTCTAAGACATGGGGCCACCGCCACGGGGACATTCTGCTGCGTTCCACCACCACGGGAAGGTTCGAAGGCAGGAGCCCACGACCACGGCGATGCTCTGATGGGTTCCACCACAACGCGGACGTTCGAAGGCAGTGGGCCACCACCATGGGGACGTTCTGTTGGGTTCCGCCTTCGCCGGGACGTTTTAAGGCACAGGGGAACCGCCATTGTGACGTTCTGATGGGTTCCACCACCACAGGGACTTTCTAAGGCAACGGGTCACAACCACAGGGACATTCTGATGGGTTCCACCACCACAGGGAGGTTCGAAGGCAGGGGCCCACCACCATGGTGATGTTCTGATGGGTTCCACCACCACGCGGAGGTTCTAAAGGCGCAGGGGAACCGCGACGGTGATGTTCTGATGGGTTTCACCACCAAGGGGAGGTTCTAAGGCGGGGGGCCACTGCCACGGGGACGTTCTGATGTGTTTCTCTGCCACGGGGAAGTTCTAAGGGAACGTGCCACCACGACAAAGACGTTTTGCTTGTTTCCAACACAACGGGCATGTTCTAAAGGCATGGGGCCATCGCCACTAGGACATTTTGATGGGTTCCACCGCCACACGGAGGTTCCAAGGCCTGGGGCTAAAATCGTGGAGATGTTCTGCTTTGTTCCACCACCACGGGTAGATTGGAAGGAGTGGGGCTACTAGCACGGGGACATTCTGATGGGTTCCACCACAACGGAGAGGTTATAAGCCACGGGACCACCACCATGGGGACGTTCTGCTTGGTTCCACAGCCACGGGGAGGTTCGAAGGAATGGGACCACACCCACGGTGACGTTCTGATGCGTTTCACCACCGCAGGGTCATTCTAAGGCAGGGGGCCACCACGACGGGGACGTTCTGATGGGTTCCACCACAACTGGGAGGTCTGCAGGCGTGGGACCACAACCACGGTGACGTTCTGATGGCTTTTGCTTACATGGGGAGCTTCTAAGGCGTGGGGCCACCATCACGGCGAGATTGTAAGGCATGGGACCACCGCCACGGGAACGTTCTGCTAAGTTCCACCACCACGGGGAGCGTTCGAAGGCGTGGGACCACGACCACGGTGACATTCTGATGGGTTCCACCACCACGGGGAGGTGCGAAGGCGTGGGGAAACCGCCACGGGGACGTTCTGCTGGGTTCCACCACCACGGGGATGTTCTAAGGCACGGGGCCACCTCCACGGGGACGTTCTGCTTGTTTCTGCAACCATGGGGAGGTTCGAAGGAATGGGACCACACCCACGGTGACGTTCTGATGGGTTCCACCACCACGGGGAGGTTCTAATGCGTGTGGCCACTGCCACGGGGACGTTCTGATGGCTTCCAGCCCCAAGGGGAAGTTCGAAGGCGTGGGGCCACCAGTGTGGGGACGTTCTGATGGGTTCCACTGCCACAGGGAGGTTCGAAGGCGTGGGACCACTGCCACGGTAACGTTCTGCTGGGTTCCACCACCACGGGGTGGTTCGAAGGCTTGTGATGACCACCACACTGACGTGTTGCTGGGTTCCACTATCACGGAGAGCTTGTAAGGCATGGCGCCACCGCCACGGGGACGTTCTGCTAAGTTCCACCACAACGGGGAGGTTCGAAGGCATGGGACCACTACCACGGTAACGTTCTAATGGCTTCCACTTACATGGGGAGCTTCTAAGGCGTGGGGCCACCATCACGGAGAGACTCTAAGGCATGGGGCCACTGCCACGGCGATGTTCTGCTAAGATCCACCACCACGGGGAGGTTCGGAGACGTGTGATCACCACCATGGTGACATTCTTACGGGTTTCACCACCACGGGGAGGTTCCAAGGAGTGGAGCCACAACCACAGCGATGTTCTCATGGGTTCCACCAATGAGGTGGTTGTATGGTACGGAGCAACCTCCACGGGGAGTTTCTGATGGGTTCCACCACCACAGGAAGGTTTGAAGGCATGGGCCCACCGCCACAGGGATGTCCTGATGGGTTCCTCCACCACCACGGGAAGGTTTGAAGGCATGGGCCCACCGCCACAGGGATGTCCTGAGGGGTTCCACCGCCACAGGGAGGTTCTAAGGCAACGGGTCACCACGACGGGGACTTTCTCCTGGGTTCCACCACCACGGGGACCTTCTAAGGCGTGGGGCCACCACCACGGGGACATTCTGATGGGTTCCACCGCCACGGGGAGGTTCGAAGGCGTGGGGCCCACCACCATGGCGATGTTCTGATGAGTTCCACTACCACGGGGAGGTTCTAAAGGCGCAGGGGAACCGCGACGGTGACGTTCTGATGTGTTTCACCACCACAGGGACGTTCGAAGGCACGGGGCCACCACCACGGCGACATTCTGATGGGTTCTACCGCCACATGGAGGTTCCAAGGCTTGGGGCCATTAGCACGTGGACATTCTGATGAGTTCCACCACCAGGGGGACGTTCGAAGGCAATGGGCCACCACCACGGGGACATTCTCATGGGTTCCACCACCACGTGGAGAGTCTAAGACATGGGGCCACCGCCACGGGGACATTCTGCTGCGTTCCACCACCACGGGAAGGTTCGAAGGCAGGAGCCCACGACCACGGCGATGCTCTGATGGGTTCCACCACAACGCGGACGTTCGAAGGCAGTGGGCCACCACCATGGGGACGTTCTGTTGGGTTCCGCCTTCGCCGGGACGTTTTAAGGCACAGGGGAACCGCCATTGTGACGTTCTGATGGGTTCCACCACCACAGGGACTTTCTAAGGCAACGGGTCACAACCACAGGGACATTCTGATGGGTTCCACCACCACAGGGAGGTTCGAAGGCAGGGGCCCACCACCATGGTGATGTTCTGATGGGTTCCACCACCACGCGGAGGTTCTAAAGGCGCAGGGGAACCGCGACGGTGATGTTCTGATGGGTTTCACCACCAAGGGGAGGTTCTAAGGCGGGGGGCCACTGCCACGGGGACGTTCTGATGTGTTTCTCTGCCACGGGGAAGTTCTAAGGGAACGTGCCACCACGACAAAGACGTTTTGCTTGTTTCCAACACAACGGGCATGTTCTAAAGGCATGGGGCCATCGCCACTAGGACATTTTGATGGGTTCCACCGCCACACGGAGGTTCCAAGGCCTGGGGCTAAAATCGTGGAGATGTTCTGCTTTGTTCCACCACCACGGGTAGATTGGAAGGAGTGGGGCTACTAGCACGGGGACATTCTGATGGGTTCCACCACAACGGAGAGGTTATAAGCCACGGGACCACCACCATGGGGACGTTCTGCTTGGTTCCACAGCCACGGGGAGGTTCGAAGGAATGGGACCACACCCACGGTGACGTTCTGATGCGTTTCACCACCGCAGGGTCATTCTAAGGCAGGGGGCCACCACGACGGGGACGTTCTGATGGGTTCCACCACAACTGGGAGGTCTGCAGGCGTGGGACCACAACCACGGTGACGTTCTGATGGCTTTTGCTTACATGGGGAGCTTCTAAGGCGTGGGGCCACCATCACGGCGAGATTGTAAGGCATGGGACCACCGCCACGGGAACGTTCTGCTAAGTTCCACCACCACGGGGAGCGTTCGAAGGCGTGGGACCACGACCACGGTGACATTCTGATGGGTTCCACCACCACGGGGAGGTGCGAAGGCGTGGGGAAACCGCCACGGGGACGTTCTGCTGGGTTCCACCACCACGGGGATGTTCTAAGGCACGGGGCCACCTCCACGGGGACGTTCTGCTTGTTTCTGCAACCATGGGGAGGTTCGAAGGAATGGGACCACACCCACGGTGACGTTCTGATGGGTTCCACCACCACGGGGAGGTTCTAATGCGTGTGGCCACTGCCACGGGGACGTTCTGATGGCTTCCAGCCCCAAGGGGAAGTTCGAAGGCGTGGGGCCACCAGTGTGGGGACGTTCTGATGGGTTCCACTGCCACAGGGAGGTTCGAAGGCGTGGGACCACTGCCACGGTAACGTTCTGCTGGGTTCCACCACCACGGGGTGGTTCGAAGGCTTGTGATGACCACCACACTGACGTGTTGCTGGGTTCCACTATCACGGAGAGCTTGTAAGGCATGGCGCCACCGCCACGGGGACGTTCTGCTAAGTTCCACCACAACGGGGAGGTTCGAAGGCATGGGACCACTACCACGGTAACGTTCTAATGGCTTCCACTTACATGGGGAGCTTCTAAGGCGTGGGGCCACCATCACGGAGAGACTCTAAGGCATGGGGCCACTGCCACGGCGATGTTCTGCTAAGATCCACCACCACGGGGAGGTTCGGAGACGTGTGATCACCACCATGGTGACATTCTTACGGGTTTCACCACCACGGGGAGGTTCCAAGGAGTGGAGCCACAACCACAGCGATGTTCTCATGGGTTCCACCAATGAGGTGGTTGTATGGTACGGAGCAACCTCCACGGGGAGTTTCTGATGGGTTCCACCACCACGGGAAGGTTTGAAGGCATGGGCCCACCGCCACAGGGATGTCCTGATGGGTTCCTCCACCACCACGGGAAGGTTTGAAGGCATGGGCCCACCGCCACAGGGATGTCCTGAGGGGTTCCACCGCCACAGGGAGGTTCTAAGGCAACGGGTCACCACGACGGGGACTTTCTCCTGGGTTCCACCACCACGGGGACCTTCTAAGGCGTGGGGCCACCACCACGGGGACATTCTGATGGGTTCCACCGCCACGGGGAGGTTCGAAGGCGTGGGGCCCACCACCATGGCGATGTTCTGATGAGTTCCACTACCACGGGGAGGTTCTAAAGGCGCAGGGGAACCGCGACGGTGACGTTCTGATGTGTTTCACCACCACAGGGACGTTCGAAGGCACGGGGCCACCACCACGGCGACATTCTGATGGGTTCTACCGCCACATGGAGGTTCCAAGGCTTGGGGCCATTAGCACGTGGACATTCTGATGAGTTCCACCACCAGGGGGACGTTCGAAGGCAATGGGCCACCACCACGGGGACATTCTCATGGGTTCCACCACCACGTGGAGAGTCTAAGACATGGGGCCACTGCCACGGGGACATTCTGCTGCGTTCCACCACCACGGGAAGGTTCGAAGGCAGGAGCCCACGACCACGGCGATGCTCTGATGGGTTCCACCACAACGCGGACGTTCGAAGGCAGTGGGCCACCACCATGGGGACGTTCTGTTGGGTTCCGCCTTCGCCGGGACGTTTTAAGGCACAGGGGAACCGCCATTGTGACGTTCTGATGGGTTCCACCACCACAGGGACTTTCTAAGGCAACGGGTCACAACCACAGGGACATTCTGATGGGTTCCACCACCACAGGGAGGTTCGAAGGCAGGGGCCCACCACCATGGTGATGTTCTGATGGGTTCCACCACCACGCGGAGGTTCTAAAGGCGCAGGGGAACCGCGACGGTGATGTTCTGATGGGTTTCACCACCAAGGGGAGGTTCTAAGGCGGGGGGCCACTGCCACGGGGACGTTCTGATGTGTTTCTCTGCCACGGGGAAGTTCTAAGGGAACGTGCCACCACGACAAAGACGTTTTGCTTGTTTCCAACACAACGGGCATGTTCTAAAGGCATGGGGCCATCGCCACTAGGACATTTTGATGGGTTCCACCGCCACACGGAGGTTCCAAGGCCTGGGGCTAAAATCGTGGAGATGTTCTGCTTTGTTCCACCACCACGGGTAGATTGGAAGGAGTGGGGCTACTAGCACGGGGACATTCTGATGGGTTCCACCACAACGGAGAGGTTATAAGCCACGGGACCACCACCATGGGGACGTTCTGCTTGGTTCCACAGCCACGGGGAGGTTCGAAGGAATGGGACCACCACCACGGTGACGTTCTGATGCGTTTCACCACCGCAGGGTCATTCTAAGGCAGGGGGCCACCACGACGGGGACGTTCTGATGGGTTCCACCACAACTGGGAGGTCTGCAGGCGTGGGACCACAACCACGGTGACGTTCTGATGGCTTTTGCTTACATGGGGAGCTTCTAAGGCGTGGGGCCACCATCACGGCGAGATTGTAAGGCATGGGACCACCGCCACGGGAACATTCTGCTAAGTTCCACCACCACGGGGAGCGTTCGAAGGCGTGGGACCACGACCACGGTGACATTCTGATGGGTTCCACCACCACGGGGAGGTGTGAAGGCGTGGGGAAACCGCCACGGTGACGTTCTGCTGGGTTCCACCACCACGGGGATGTTCTAAGGCACGGGGCCACCTCCACGGGGACGTTCTGCTTGTTTCTGCAACCATGGGGAGGTTCGAAGGAATGGGACCACACCCACGGTGACGTTCTGATGGGTTCCACCACCACGGGGAGGTTCTAATGCGTGTGGCCACTGCCACGGGGACGTTCTGATGGCTTCCAGCCCCAAGGGGAAGTTCGAAGGCGTGGGGCCACCAGTGTGGGGACGTTCTGATGGGTTCCACTGCCACAGGGAGGTTCGAAGGCGTGGGACCACTGCCACGGTAACGTTCTGCTGGGTTCCACCACCACGGGGTCGTTCGAAGGCTTGTGATGACCACCACACTGACGTGTTGCTGGGTTCCACTATCACGGAGAGCTTGTAAGGCATGGCGCCACCGCCACGGGGACGTTCTGCTAAGTTCCACCACAACGGGGAGGTTCGAAGGCATGGGACCACTACCACGGTAACGTTCTAATGGCTTCCACTTACATGGGGAGCTTCTAAGGCGTGGGGCCACCATCACGGAGAGACTCTAAGGCATGGGGCCACTGCCACGGCGATGTTCTGCTAAGATCCACCACCACGGGGAGGTTCGGAGACGTGTGATCACCACCATGGTGACATTCTTACGGGTTTCACCACCACGGGGAGGTTCCAAGGAGTGGAGCCACAACCACAGCGATGTTCTCATGGGTTCCACCAATGAGGTGGTTGTATGGTACGGAGCAACCTCCACGGGGAGTTTCTGATGGGTTCCACCACCACAGGAAGGTTTGAAGGCATGGGCCCACCGCCACAGGGATGTCCTGATGGGTTCCTCCACCACCACGGGAAGGTTTGAAGGCATGGGCCCACCGCCACAGGGATGTCCTGAGGGGTTCCACCGCCACAGGGAGGTTCTAAGGCAACGGGTCACCACGACGGGGACTTTCTCCTGGGTTCCACCACCACGGGGACCTTCTAAGGCGTGGGGCCACCACCACGGGGACATTCTGATGGGTTCCACCGCCACGGGGAGGTTCGAAGGCGTGGGGCCCACCACCATGGCGATGTTCTGATGAGTTCCACTACCACGGGGAGGTTCTAAAGGCGCAGGGGAACCGCGACGGTGACGTTCTGATGTGTTTCACCACCACAGGGACGTTCGAAGGCACGGGGCCACCACCACGGCGACATTCTGATGGGTTCTACCGCCACATGGAGGTTCCAAGGCTTGAGGCCATTAGCACGTGGACATTCTGATGAGTTCCACCACCAGGGGGACGTTCGAAGGCAATGGGCCACCACCACGGGGACATTCTCATGGGTTCCACCACCACGTGGAGAGTCTAAGACATGGGGCCACCGCCACGGGGACATTCTGCTGCGTTCCACCACCACGGGAAGGTTCGAAGGCAGGAGCCCACGACCACAGCGATGCTCTGATGGGTTCCACCACAACGCGGACGTTCGAAGGCAGTGGGCCACCACCATGGGGACGTTCTGTTGGGTTCCGCCTTCGCCGGGACGTTTTAAGGCACAGGGGAACCGCCATTGTGACGTTCTGATGGGTTCCACCACCACAGGGACTTTCTAAGGCAACGGGTCACAACCACAGGGACATTCTGATGGGTTCCACCACCACAGGGAGGTTCGAAGGCAGGGGCCCACCACCATGGTGACGTTCTGATGGGTTCCACCACCACGCGGAGGTTCTAAAGGCGCAGGGGAACCGCGACGGTGATGTTCTGATGGGTTTCACCACCAAGGGGAGGTTCTAAGGCGGGGGGCCACTGCCACGGGGACGTTCTGATGTGTTTCTCTGCCACGGGGAAGTTCTAAGGGAACGTGCCACCACGACAAAGACGTTTTGCTTGTTTCCAACACAACGGGCATGTTCTAAAGGCATGGGGCCATCGCCACTAGGACATTTTGATGGGTTCCACCGCCACACGGAGGTTCCAAGGCCTGGGGCTAAAATCGTGGAGATGTTCTGCTTTGTTCCACCACCACGGGTAGATTGGAAGGAGTGGGGCTACTAGCACGGGGACATTCTGATGGGTTCCACCACAACGGAGAGGTTATAAGCCACGGGACCACCACCATGGGGACGTTCTGCTTGGTTCCACAGCCACGGGGAGGTTCGAAGGAATGGGACCACACCCACGGTGACGTTCTGATGGGTTCCAGCCCCACGGGGAGGTTCTAAGACGTGGGGCCACCAGTGTGGGGACGTTCTGATTGGTTCCACCACCACGGGGAGTTTCGAAGGGGTTTGATCACCACCACGGGGACGTTCTGATGGGTTCCACCATTACAGGGAGGTTCTAAGGCAGTGGGCCATCACCACGGTGACGTTCTGACGTGTTCCACTGCCACGGGGAGGTTCGAACTTGCAGGGGAACCACCACGGGGACGTTCTGATGGGTTCCACATCCACGGGGACGTTCTAAGGCATGGGGCCACCTCCACGGGGAAGTTCTGCTTGTTTCTACAGCCATGGGGAGGTTTGAAGGAATGGGACCACACCCACGGTGACGTTCTGATGGGTTCCACCACCACGGGGAGGTTCTAATGCGTGTGGCCACTGCCACGGGGACGTTCTGATGGCTTCCAGCCCCAAGGGGAAGTTCGAAGGCGTGGGGCCACCAGTGTGGGGACGTTCTGATGGGTTCCACTGCCACAGGGAGGTTCGAAGGCGTGGGACCACTGCCACGGTAACGTTCTGCTGGGTTCCACCACCACGGGGTGGTTCGAAGGCTTGTGATGACCACCACACTGACGTGTTGCTGGGTTCCACTATCACGGAGAGCTTGTAAGGCATGGCGCCACCGCCACGGGGACGTTCTGCTAAGTTCCACCACAACGGGGAGGTTCGAAGGCATGGGACCACTGCCACGGTAACGTTCTAATGGCTTCCACTTACATGGGGAGCTTCTAAGGCGTGGGGCCACCATCACGGAGAGACTCTAAGGCATGGGGCCACTGCCACGGCGATGTTCTGCTAAGATCCACCACCACGGGGAGGTTCGGAGACGTGTGATCACCACCATGGTGACATTCTTATGGGTTTCACCACCACGGGGAGGTTCCAAGGAGTGGAGCCACAACCACGGCGATGTTCTCATGGGTTCCACCACCATGAGGTGGTTGTATGGTACGGAGCAACCTCCACGGGGAGTTTCTGATGGGTTCCACCACCACGGGAAGGTTTGAAGGCATGGGCCCACCGCCACAGGGATGTCCTGATGGGTTCCACCACCACGGGGACCTTCTAAGGCATGGGCCCACCGCCATAGGGATGTCCTGAGGGGTTCCACCGCCACAGGGAGGTTCTAAGGCAACGGGCCACCACGACGGGGACTTTCTCCTGGGTTCCACCACCACGGGGACCTTCTAAGGCGTGGGGCCACCACCACGGGGACATTCCGATGGGTTCCACCGCCACGGGGAGGTTCGAAGGCGTGGGGCCCACCACCATGGTGATGTTCTGATGAGTTCCACTACCACGGGGAGGTTCTAAAGGCGCAGGGGAACCGCGACGGTGACGTTCTGATGTGTTTCACCACCACAGGGACGTTCGAAGGCACGGGGCCACCACCACGGCGACATTCTGATGGGTTCTACCGCCACATGGAGGTTCCAAGGCTTGAGGCCATTAGCACGTGGACATTCTGATGAGTTCCACCACCAGGGGGACGTTCGAAGGCAATGGGCCACCACCACGGGGACATTCTCATGGGTTCCACCACCACGTGGAGAGTCTAAGACATGGGGCCACCGCCACGGGGACATTCTGCTGCGTTCCACCACCACGGGAAGGTTCGAAGGCAGGAGCCCACGACCACGGCGATGCTCTGATGGGTTCCACCACAACGCGGACGTTCGAAGGCAGTGGGCCACCACCATGGGGACGTTCTGTTGGGTTCCGCCTTCGCCGGGACGTTTTAAGGCACAGGGGAACCGCCATTGTGACGTTCTGATGGGTTCCACCACCACAGGGACTTTCTAAGGCAACGGGTCACAACCACAGGGACATTCTGATGGGTTCCACCACCACAGGGAGGTTCGAAGGCAGGGGCCCACCACCATGGTGACGTTCTGATGGGTTCCACCACCACGCGGAGGTTCTAAAGGCGCAGGGGAACCGCGACGGTGATGTTCTGATGGGTTTCACCACCAAGGGGAGGTTCTAAGGCGGGGGGCCACTGCCACGGGGACGTTCTGATGTGTTTCTCTGCCACGGGGAAGTTCTAAGGGAACGTGCCACCACGACAAAGACGTTTTGCTTGTTTCCAACACAACGGGCATGTTCTAAAGGCATGGGGCCATCGCCACTAGGACATTTTGATGGGTTCCACCGCCACACGGAGGTTCCAAGGCCTGGGGCTAAAATCGTGGAGATGTTCTGCTTTGTTCCACCACCACGGGTAGATTGGAAGGAGTGGGGCTACTAGCACGGGGACATTCTGATGGGTTCCACCACAACGGAGAGGTTATAAGCCACGGGACCACCACCATGGGGACGTTCTGCTTGGTTCCACAGCCACGGGGAGGTTCGAAGGAATGGGACCACCACCACGGTGACGTTCTGATGCGTTTCACCACCGCAGGGTCATTCTAAGGCAGGGGGCCACCACGACGGGGACGTTCTGATGGGTTCCACCACAACTGGGAGGTCTGCAGGCGTGGGACCACAACCACGGTGACGTTCTGATGGCTTTTGCTTACATGAGGAGCTTCTAAGGCGTGGGGCCACCATCACGGCGAGATTGTAAGGCATGGGACCACCGCCACGGGAACGATCTGCTAAGTTCCACCACCACGGGGAGCGTTCGAAGGCGTGGGACCACGACCACGGTGACATTCTGATGGGTTCCACCACCACGGGGAGGTGCGAAGGCGTGGGGAAACCGCCAACGGTGACGT